>NC_142368.1:16990907-17162782 GCF_059441175.1 Urocampus carinirostris
TCTGGAAGACAACCTGATGGAGTCCGCAAAAGACCTGAGACTGGGATGGAGATTTGTCTTCCAACAAGACAATGATCCAAAACATAAAGCAAAAGCTACAATGGAATGGTTCACCAAAAGACATATCAAGGTGTTAGAATGGCCAAGTCAAAGTCCAGACCCCAATCCACTTTTTCATTTTTCATTTGTTAAATAAGTTTCAAATATCCAATAAAGTGTGTTCCACTTCATGATTGTGTCCCACTTATTTTTGATTCTTCACAAGAAATTACATTTTTATATCTTTATGTTTGAAGTCTGAAATGTGGCAAAAGGCCACAAAGTTCAAGGGGGGCAAATAGTTTCGCAAGCCACTGTACCTTCACTGCCTTGCTAAAGTAATGCCAATCCAAGAACTTCACAACAAACAACACCATGTGAGACACAATAACAGAAAGAAACCACATGTATTCAACATTTTCTCATCTCATCTCATTAGCTGCACCGCTTATCCCCAGTAGGGTCGCGGGGGTGCTGGACCCCATCCCAGCAATCATCGGGCAGTGGGCAGGTGACACCCTGAACTGGTTGCTAGCCAATCGCAGGGCACACAGGGACAGACAACTCGCTCGCTTATTCACACCTAGGGACAAACCTGAAATGCATGTCTTTGGAATGTGGGAGGACACCGGAGTGCCCGGAGGAAACCCACGCAAGCACGGGGAGAACATACAAACTCCGCACAGGAAGTCCGGTAGCTGGATTTGAACCCACACAGGAGGTTCCCAAGACTTTAGAACTGTGCCGCACACGCGCTAACCACTGCGCCGCCGTGCTGCCCTATTCAACATTTTATATTGTGCTTAATAATAAAATATATTAAAATTGGGTCCTGCAAAAGTATTGGCCCACTTTTAGTTAAGCTTTTAAAAATCTTCTTTTCGCTCCCACAAGTTCTTGGATATGTCTAAGTTTTGAGCATCTTGAAACGAGAGTAGTCAAGTCAAGTCAGCCCTTAATCACAAAGAGTCTCAAAGGGCGGTTAACACGTGCTCAAAGTTTTTGAGCAGCTCAAAACTTTTTCGCGCGGCCAACCGCGTGTGAATTTCCGACCGCGAGTAAAGCACTGCTGTATCTCGTCTATATGGCGGTCTCAAAGCGTCAGACAGCGCCCGACAGCGTCTGCTTCACGGCCTCGATACGGCCTCGATACGCCCGTGAAAGGCTGTGTACCCGTGCTCTAAAGTATTGAGCGGCGCAAAACTGTTTCGCGCTACCAACCGCGTGTGAATTTCCGACCGCGTGTTAAGCACTGCTGTATCTCGTCTGTATGGCGATCTCAAAGCGTCCAATAGCGTCCGCCTCACAGGCAGAAATTTCTGGCCGTGATTCAGCCGCAAACGGCTGTGTGACCGGGCCCTAAGCTGCGTGCGTGCGCAATCGCGCACTGCCCGCACATTTTTAGCGCACAAGAAAATCTAGCCAGCGCACAAAAATGAGGGCTCAAAATTGCTAATTAAGAAGCTAATTGAGTCAAAGTTACAGTGCATGAAGGTAAAAATACATAGGTTCCCCTGACGTTGTGTTCTAAATGCGGTATTTTGAAGTCAAGGTCCAAGTAGAACGTAGTTGAGTAAAGTCAGTTTTTCGAGACCCGGCTCTTTCGGCTCGGCTCACTAAAAGTAACCGGCACTTTCGGGTCCTAAACGGCTCTTCAGGTTGTTTTTGCTTCTTTCATCCCTATATGACCAAATATGATGTAAAATTAGGCACAAAATGACTTAAAGGAAGGGGGGAATAGAACAAAAAAGAAAAAATACCAAAATGAAAAAGTAGTGAAAAGCTGAAAAAAAAGAAACAAAAGGAAGAGAAAAAAGAAAAAGTAACAGGTAGGAAAAATAAGCACAATGAGATTTTTTGAAAGGAATTTAAAAAAAAAGTAGAAAAAAAACACGGAAAAAAGAAGAAACAGTTTGTGTGCATTTAAATAATTTCCAATTATATCAAGTGAATCTTGTTGCCAACATTGTACTTTCACTAAAAAATGTGATTAAATACAGTTCTGTATCTTGCAACCGACTAAATAAGCCCCCCAAAATGTTAGTATTATGCGACAAAATATATCAGGAAAAAAAAGAAATGGATATCTTGTGAAAGACGTTTGTAGGCCGTACAACCTTTGCAATCGTACATGGGTCAATTCATTCAAAAGACAAAAATAATTTTGCATTGCCGGAAATTCAGCAAAATGTAACGTGATGTCAAGTGTTGGACATGTTTGATAATGATTTAGTTGCCACGCTTGGGATTGCTGTTGCTCACTGTTGTTTCAAGCGTTGCTCACCGACTTTGCGTGAACGCTCAGACCCGGTGGAAAATTACAGAGAACATTGGTTTCGGACCTGCCCGGTGTGTTCTTTGGTCTTTATAATGCTGTGTGTTCTCCAGCGTCTCATTCCACAGACCTCTGAGCCCATCACAGAGCAAGTGCGATTTAAACTGAATTTACAGGAGCATTCTTGTTTGTCATTATTAATCATTTCGGTCGATCATTTAAAAGTCATCAGGGAACCTCTGGTGTCAGTTGGTTGAGCTTAGAGAACAAGAGGTTTTCTGGTTTTCTCATTGTAATTATAATGTAAAATTTCTAAATGATTTAGTTCAACATCACGGCGGCGCGGTGGTTAGCGCTTGTGCGGCACAGTTCATGTCATGGGAACCTGTCGTGGGTTCAAATCCAGCTCCAGACTTCCTGTGCGGAGTTTGTATGTTCTCCCCGTGCTTGCGTGGGTTTCCTCCGGGCACTCCGGTTTCCTCCCACATTCCAAAAACATGCATTTCAGGTGAATTGGATGGTCCAAATTGTCCCTAGGTGTGAATGAGCGAATGAGTTGTCTGTCCCTGTGTGCCCTGCGATTGGCTGGCAACCAGTTCAGGGTGTCCCCTGCCCACTGCCCGGAGATGGCTGGGATGGGCCCCAGCCCCCCCGCGACCCTAATGAGGATAAGCGGTACGGCTAATGAGATGAGATCACGATTGTGTCTCACATGTTGTCGATTCTAAGAAAATACTCACCTTAAGTTTGAAACCTGAAATATCTCAATATGACAAAAAGTTCTTAAGGGTTGGGGCGATACTTTCACTGTAAATCGAAAATGCAGATTCAACGGCACTGATGCCGACTTGTTTTTAAACTTGCGTCCCAGTTTGCAATAAACAACACGACGTATCATGTACAGTAACGATTGTACGCTTACGCAACCGGAGACTTGTCTCCAGTCTGATTAGATTATCTTGAGTACGACAGTCAAGCCTGCACAAACAGCTTTTTCTGGCTTTTCTCAGTAGGGGAGAGGTGATGGTTTGACAGGTCATTATTTTCACCGCCTGGGAGACAAACAAAACTCAATCAGGGCTATCGTTAACGTTAATTGATCGTTCGGAATGTAGCACAATGCACATTCCCAAACAAACAGGGGGATTGCGGCGGAAGCCTGCCAGGATTTCATTTCGATGAATTAACTGGTGTGGGATCTCAAACTGCTCAAAAGCAAAAGACGTCAGAACAATGGAAACCATGACAAAGAAAGTTATTGTTGTTATTTTATATGATTAAAACCTGTTCAGATAATTTTGCTCGGTCATGATTATCGATGTGGTGCACCTATGCCCGCTCCTTTGGCGCCAACTGCCTCAGACTCTGATTGGCTACCTGTCACTATTTAAACTCACGTCAATCTGTCACCTGTTGTCAGTCCGTCTGCGAACCTCAGTGTACTCTAGGCAAGCTTTTTCGACCCTGACTCCTACCTGTTTCCCGGCTTCGACCCGTTTTTTTGATCCTGACCACGTCTACTCTACTCTCCTGGCTTTCGACTTGTTTCCGATCCCGACCACGTTTTTTGCCCTCCTGTCCCGGCTACTGACCCGTTTTTTCCGTTCCCGACACCGCCATCGCTCGCCACGGAAGTACCACTTCCGCGTTTAGAGCAACCTGCTTCCCTCGTCCAGCGATCACCGGATTGTGGGTGCAACTCTTTCCTTTCTTCCAATAAAAATGAGAGACGTAACGCAAGTGGGTCCTGTCTCCGTTCTGCTCTTGACATGCTCAAAAGCATTGCTTCACTTAACGGAGTTTTTCTGCTAGCACTGATGCTAATTTTGGAGAATTTAATACATATTATATATTTATATATTTTTTTAATTCATTCATTATTTATTATTGAACTAACTGATATTGGGTTATTTTGTCAATTGTAGGCTTTCACCATTATTTGTTGGGGAAAAAAACAAAAATGGTGACATTGCAATGCTCCAAACTAAATTATGTAATGGTGCCGCTCGAATAATTGAATTTTATGTGGATTTTTAAAAAATGGAACCCTTTTTTTGTATTATTTTTGCACATTAATGTGTATTATGTGAAGCAATTTTTATCATGTGTATTTATTTGTGTTTATTTTAATTGAACTATGTCATTTGTATATTTTTGTGTTTAACATGTTGAGTCAGTTTTTGTGTGTTGAATTTCACTTGATTCATTAATCAAATTAAATCAAATTTATTTGTAAACCAGTTTTTAGGCAGAAAACAAAGTGCTGTATGAAAATTTTCAGTGTACAAAAAGACAATAAAATCCTCTCCACTATCCCTACTAGAACACACAATACCCAGACGTACTCAAGAGTTTAAATACAATGAAAACAAATAGTAATAGAAATACAGTACAGTTATGGCAAGGCACATACCAACCATGTGAGGAAAGGGACCTGAGGGAACGCTTATCCACCCTGATAGGGATGGCAGCAGATGGCCTCAGGATTTTCCTCCATTGAACCACACTTTACCAGTGTGAGCCCCCCAGATGAGGAAACATAAAAATACAAAAAAAAGACAACTGCAGAACCAAATTGTAGTAAAGTATAATACAGTAAAAGATTAGAATTTATCAAATCAAAGGTACGGTAAATATAAATGAATAATTAATAGCCGTTTAAAAAAAGTGGGTCTCGAGCCTCTTTTTAAATATATCAAAGGTCCACGCAGACCTGATGTCCTCTGGCACACTGTGTTATAGGTGAGGACCAAAGTGGCTGATTTTATGTGTTTAATTTACTATTTTTTCTAAAGAAAAATAAAGAAAAGGAAGAGAGTGAAAGTGAGACAGCAAAAAAGAGAGAGAACTTGAAAACAAGAAAGGGAGAAAGAAAGACAAAGGGAAAAGAAAAAAGAAAAAGAGAGAGCGAATGAAAACGAGAAAGGGAGAAAGAAAGACAAAGGGAATAGGAAATAAGAAAAAAGGAGAGAGAGAAAAAAAACAGAGAAAGAGAAAACATCGAAAGAAAAGAGTGAGAGAAAGAGAAAGAAAAAGAGACCAAGAGAGAGAGAGACAGAGAGAGGGGGGGAAAGAGAGGAAAAGAGAGGAGGAAAAAAGAAGAACTGCCTTTCGTGACAAACTTTAAATTTCTCAGCACCGGCTCTCAGCAATTTGCAATTGGGGATAATGGATCACGGCCACGGAAGTGCAGTTCAATTTTGCACTTATTATTTCAGTACACTTAAAGCAAAGGTGTCAAACTCATTTTAGCTTGGGGTTAACATGATATAACAAAACACTCACAGGGCCAGATTAGTCAATTAAAGAGAAAGAAAGAAAGAGGGGAAGAAAGAAAGAAAAGGAGCAGGATAGAAAAACAGAGAGAAAGAAAGATAGAAAGGAATAGAGACAGAGAGAAATATAGAAAGAGAGAGAGAGAGAGAGAGAGAGAGAGAAAAAAGAGGAGGGAGGGATAGGCAAAGAGAGGGAAACAAAGGAAGGGGAACATAAAGAGGGATAGTGAAGGAGAAAAAGAGAGAGAAAAGGAAAGAAAGAATAAAGAAAAGAAAGAGAGTGAACGTGAGAGAGTGACAGAGCAAGAGAAAGAGAATGAAAACAAGAAAGGGAGAAAGAAAAAGGGAAAAGAAAAAATGAGAGAGCGAATGAAAACAAGAAAGGGACAAAGACGGACAAAGGGAATAGAAAATAAGAAAAAAGGAGAGAGAGAAAAAACCCCAGAGAAAACATAGAAAGAAAAGAGTGAGAGAGAGAGAGAGAGAGAGAGAGACAGAGAAAGAGGGGAAAGAGAGAGACAGAGTTAGAAATGAGAAAGGGAGAAAGAGAGGAAAAGACAGAAGGAAAAAGAGGGATAAAGAGAAGAAAAACAGTGAGAGAAAGAAAGAAAAAGAGAGAGGGAAATAAATGACAAAAGAAAGAAACAAAAAAGGAGAAAATATAAAGCTACAGGCACTTTGTGAGTGACGCCTGGCTTTGGTAACATCAAGTGGAGATATTTCAAACTACAGCTCGTTTTTCTTGTTTGCTTCTCTCAGCGATGTCTCGTGGACCGGATTCAATCAGTTGCCGGGCCCGATTTGTCCTGCGGGACGCATGTTTGACACCCCGGTTTCCAGGGTTGGGTAGGGTTACTTTAACTAGATTACTTTCAATTACTTTTGGATGACTCCAATACCAAATATGCTAATAAAAGACAAAAGAAACTAAATATGAATCAAATGATGACTCCCAACACGTGGTAAGCTTTCTCTCCTGGCTTTGATCTCTTTGATCTCCGGCAAAACGAACATTAAATGCGACGGAAACAAAATGAAAATAAATCCAAACAGCTTGCCAACATCATTTTTGCTGTTCCGTGTATTCCGTTACTCCCCAAGCCTGCACAAAATTTACTCATTTGATTCATATTTAGTTTCTTTTGTCTTTTATTAGCATATTTGGTATTGGAGTCATCCAAAGGTAATGGAAAGTAATCAAGTTAAAGTAACCCTACCCAACCCTGCCGGTTTCAGAGCTTTTTGCGCTCATTGCACATCGAACAAAACATTATGACACAAAGTCGTCCTGCTTTTTGCCGGTAGTTTTGTTTTCAAAATATAAGTCTTTTTAAATTTTGGGTCTTCAGCCTGCTCTTAGGGTGAGATGGCGGGTCCTGAAGTTCCACCAGTCGAGGTCCCCTGCCTCAAATGTTCACCGGGATCCCAGTGATGGGCCCCCACCCAGTGCTGACATCATGTCTTAGTTCGTGAATCATTTTACCTTTGGCCTGCCACAAGTTCTGCTCAGACTTTGGAACCGGGGCAACACATTCGCCAGTCCCTATAATCACATCCCGAGCCACGGCGGCCGTATAAAAGCTTCGTAATAAAGCGCCGGGGTTTAGTCTTCACCCGAAGAAGAAGACTCCCTATTTTTGTCCAGGCTGCCGAGGTGCCAAGCCCAAAATGGGACGTACCGGGATTTGCCTGCTCTTGCTGCTGGGCACGTGCGCCCTAGCCCGTGAGTACATTCCTTCCCATATTTCTTGTTTATTTTTCAATGCGTAAATCTGTTTTTCTTTTTAGAGCAAGATGTAGGAAGCGTGGATGAACAATCTCCGACTTGCTTTTGTAAGTTTCTTCTTCTTTTTTTTTAATTTGAATTATTTTTGTTGTCATTGATTGGGTAAAACAGTTTCTACCCTATTTATCAGGGGTGTCAAACTCATTTTAACTCAGGGGGGGGCACAAGATAGAACAAACATTCTGCCGGGGGCCGGACTAGTGGATTAAAGAGAAAGAAAAAGAGAGATAAAGAAATAAGAGCAAGAGGGGGGGGAAAGGAGAGAGGGCGGGACAAAGAAAGATAAAGAGAAAGAAGGAGAGAGCGTGAGACACAAAAGAAAAAGAGTTGTGAGAGAGGGGGAAAAGAAAGGGAGAGGAAGAAAGAAATCCAAAGAGAAATAGAAAGACAGAAGGAGAGAAAAGAGAAAAGAAAGCGCGAAGGGTAGGAAGAGAGAAAGAGAAAAGAGAGAAAAGGAAAATAGGAAGTGAGAGCAAAAGAGGTTAAAAGACACAGAGGGACAAAGAGCAACAAAGAAAAAAGAGAGACACCGAGAGTGAAAGAGATAGAGAAGGAGTGGGAGAAAAGGGGTGGAAAAGAGAGAGAGAGAGAGAGAAAGAGAGAGAAATACAAGTACAGTGTCTTTGTTCGAGGCACCTGGCTTTGGCAACATCAAGTTGACATTTTACAACCTGCAGCTTATTTTTCTCTTGCACTTCTCTGAGTGTTGTCTTGCGGGCCGGATTCAATCCCTTAGCGGGCCTGATTTGGCCCCGGGCCACCTGTTTGATACTTGTGCTATACATCAATATATCAATAATCACTCTCAATTCTAAAAAATACTTAGATGGAAATGCTCAATAATGACAAGGGATTCTTTTTATATGCATATTATTGTTTAATATTGCTTGTTTTTTTTTGACACCTTAAGGAGTTTTAATTACACTTCTAAATATTTTTCACAATACATTTTATTCTATTCTATATTGCTGTGTACATTGTTCACAATCAAATAAGAGCTTGTAATCCGAAATAAAACGTGCAATAAAATACGTAAA
Source organism: Urocampus carinirostris (assembly GCF_059441175.1). Taxonomy (NCBI): domain Eukaryota; kingdom Metazoa; phylum Chordata; class Actinopteri; order Syngnathiformes; family Syngnathidae; genus Urocampus; species Urocampus carinirostris. Next base: position 16,999,320 of record NC_142368.1, read on the forward strand.
AATTAAGAAAAAAAAAGAATAGTAAAATGTAAAAGTAGTGGGATGTTTGGATGCGTTCTAAGGGATGGGCATGGCACCCGTATGATGCAGCAGGGGTAAACCAGTAAGAGCTGTCGGGTTCGGCTGTTGAACAGAAGAGTCCCTTTTGTATTTTCTTTTTTTGTATGTGTTTGTCTTGCTGTTGGTCACGCCTCTCGAGGGATATGACCAGGGAACATAGAAGGATAGATAGATGGATAGATAGACAGATAGACAGATAGATGGATAGATAGATAGATAGATAGATAGATAGATAGATAGATAGATAGATAGATAGATAGATAGATAGATAGATAGATAGATAGATAGATAGATAGATAGATAGATAGATAGATAGATAGATAGATAGATAGATAGATAGATAGATAGATAGATAGATAGATAGATAGATAGATAGATAGATAAATTAGATAGATAGTAGTTGTTAGGGGTGTGCGATACTTAAAATTTTGGTATCGATCCGATCAGAGTAAATACAGGGTAAAAGTCGATCGATACTTGTGCTATTTTTAAACGACTATAAACACAGCACAATTATTTTAGGCCCTGAAAATGTTTTATCGTTTATTAATTTAACAAAGATGCCAAGTTTAACAGTATAAAAAAATAGTATTTCTATTATAACTGTTTGGGAAAAAAAGAGAGTCAAACCAAGAAAAGCGGCAATATAACGAAAATACAAATATAACACTGACAACTTGACAATTCTTTGCAGAAGAAAAAAAGCCAGAAAGTGCAAATTGTTTAAACAATATCATGTACTGTAAAAAACTTTCACAGTGTAAAAAAATAAAAACATTCTTCAACAACTGTTTGAGAACAGGTCAGTTGAGTCAAAATCCCCCAAATCAGCAATGTAGTGAAAATGTAAATACTGTATAAAAATGTCCACAAGACAACTGAAATACCTCCAGAATTGTATAGTAGGTTATAATGTATGTACAATCTTCCAACACACTAAAATTAGGATAGTGCCAGTTCAAAGGGCACGGCAGTATCGATCCCGGGACAATAGTATCAATTGATTCATAGAAATGACCCTCTGGACTGGGTAGTGAGCAGCCGGTGATTTTCTGGGATGTGTTGATGACTCTACATACTCAGAGAAAAGATATCCTCAGTTTGGGTCAAAAATGGACCACCCCTGTATTTGTGTCGATTTGACGGAGTTATGTTGCAGAAATTACCCCCAAAATAATTTTGTAATCTTTTTTGTGCAAAAGACTTTGGCTAAAAAGAGCATTTTTATTTGTAATACACCCTTCCCCAACAAAAATGCGTAATTTGATACTAAACAGTCTGGGTAAAATAAAATAAAAAGGAACAGCAGGATAAATAGGCAATATTTACAAGATAATTTATGTAGAATTGGGCAGAAAGAAGCCAATGATTTACAGTATTCGGGCAGTATTGATGACTCTGCACACTCTTAAAACACAGAATGACCCAAATTTTGAGTTTTATTCAACAAAAAGACCCAGACACAATTTTATTTATTTTTTTCACGCAAGGGTTGTTAAAAAAGTTTTTTTTAAAACATGGGTTTATTTCATACTTAACAGTCTCGGTCAGCAGTAGCGTTAACCAGTATTGTCCTCTGGATTAGGCAGGGAGCAGCCGATGATTTTTCGAGTTGTGTTGATGACTCTCTGTGGGGATCTCTTATGTTTAAAAAAGGCTTGGAGCACAGGTGTCAAACAGGTGGCCCGCGGGCCAATTCAGGCCCGCGAGACAACACTCGGAGAAGCGCAAGAGAAAAACAAGCTGCAGCTTGTAATATGTCAACTTGATGTGGCCAAAGCCAGGTGCCTCTCACAAAGACACTGTACTTGTATCTCTCTCTCTCTCTCTCTCTCTCTCTCTCTCTCTCTCTCTCTCTCTCTCTCTCCTTCTCCTTCTCTCTCTTTTTCTTTCTTTGTCCTGCCCTTTCTCCTTTTCCCTCCCTCTTTCTCTTATTTCTTTATGTCTCTTTTTCTTTCTCTTTAATCTACTAGCTCGCCCCCCAACAGAATGTCTGTTCTATCGTGTGGCCCCAGAGTTAAAATGAGTTTGACACCCCTGGCTTAGAGGGTCTGGAAAATCGGGACTATAATTTATTCGTGTTATTTAAAAGCTTTCTAAAAACAGAAATTCCTAGTTCATTATAACATACTTTAGTCACAATCTTAAACAATGACATCTAGACTGGGCAGAGAACAGCCCATGATTTTTCGGGTTGTCTGTAAGGTTTTCTTGTATGGCGTCTCCTATAACGATCTCTATTCGATTCACGTCAATGTTTTAGAGTCAAAATTAAATGCAGGTCTTGTTTTGGATCTCTCTCAGTGGCCAAGAGGTTTAGGCACTTTCGACGCTTCACGTATGACTATGAAGCCGAGGTCTTCAACGGGGTTCCTGGAGCCACCGACAACAAGAGTGGCCACAAAGTCTCCTGTCAAGTACGTCTGGTGGTCCTTAAAGAGTCCTGAAAAAAATGAGAAAAGTGACCTAATAAGGGTTTTGTGGACTCTACAGGTTGAGCTTGAAGTGCCCCAGACCTGCAGCTTCATCATCCGTACCCCAAAATGTTCTCTGAGCGAGATCTTTGATGTTGATGAGGACAAGAACGTGCTGTACCGTCCTGCTGCTGGAGATCAGGCCTTCAAAGCTGCCATGGAAAAGTCAGTCCATGCCTGCCCAGCTTAAAAACTAAAAAAAAAAAACAAGCTCATTTAAATTTTGGGTTTTTAATAAATATATCAACAGAAAAACAACTACCGTAATTAGTATATTGATTGGCAATACAATTGAATGAAAAAATGCTCACTTTTCAAATATGAATTTGCTATTTTTTTTGTATTTTTAGTCAATTTTGATAGATTGGAGCTCCGCATTTTAAAACATATAATAGAAAGAAGAATAATGTTAATATAATAGGAAAATAAATTACCATTAATTGATTTCTTTATGTGATGTATGTCTTTTTCCAATGAAAGGTAATTTGGCTCATTCCTTTCTTGGTATTTTTTTATTTTAGGATTTTTTTCCCTCCAAACTTAAGTATATATATATATATATATATATATATATATATATATATATATATATATATATATATATAAAACAAACACCAACAAAAAACAATAAAATGATAAAATAATTGGGGATTTATTATTCATTTTTCATAAATAGTAATGCACATTTTTCCCATTTTATTATTATTATTATTATTATTATTTTCAACGTCTTAAAAAAATAATAATAAAATGGGAGAAATATAGGGCTTGATTTTATTTTTATGATGCTTGTTGCAACATGCCTGAAACGAAAAATAAATGTCAAGAAAAATCTCTAAAAATAAAAAAACAGGATAATAATTCAAGCAAAAATAATTCCATTTGATATATATATATTTTTTAATTTTACAAATGTTTTTCCTGCAACTTTTTTCTTAATGCGTGCCGCTGTACTTTTATTTATAAAATCAGATAAACATATAATAATAAATATGTAAAAAATCGTGAAATGATACAATTTTAAAGAAGAAAAATAATCACAAAAATATCAAAATTATCTGTTAACAAAAAATGTTTGATTTTTTTTTTTTTCAATGCATGGGTCTGTGTCTGAGCTACATAACAAAATATGTCATTTGTTATGAACTACTTCACAACCAAAGGTCTTTTCTGAAGTCGAGACATAAAGCTAAAAGTTTTTTATCACTTAAAACTGATTTCTGCAGACCGAAAATACAATAATATAATTAAAAACTATTATTATTATTATGTCATCAGGAACCCACTGAAGGTGATGGTCGAACAACACACCATTGTGAAACTCTTCCCCGAAAACGACGAACCGGTCAACATCTTGAACATCAAGCGAGGAATTGTCTCCTCGCTCCTCGTTCCTGTCGCGGAGCAAGAGAAAAACAACAGAATGGTAAAAAAACAAACTGCTCGCCTTTCAAAAACAGATCACGGTTCTGAAGAGTCATCGTACCATAGGACGCATTACGCAATGAGTATATCATCTGGAACAGTCCTAGGGTCACTCGGTGTTCCCACGTCACAGAGCGGGACAAAGTCCTAGATAGCTCTATCTCGATCAGGGCATCACTCGCTCATATAACAGGCCTTAATCTGGTGTATTGATTTGGCAATCTGTTTCGAGGAGATTGCTGTGAAACCAAAAAACATGTTCACCCTTGCCCTTCCTAAGACCGGATTAGTTTTTAGACTTTTTAATTTCACCTCATTCGGACGCTATGAGTCACAAGGACAGAACTACTCAACAGACTTTCTAAATCAAAAAACAAAATATTGTACACTGTTTTGTGTACATTATTAACAAGAAGATTAAACGTGTTATTCCAAATAAAATACTTTAACTACAAAAGGTACGATTAAAAAGACTTATAGAATAGATAGGCAGTAGGAAGGCTCTGCTGCGGTAGCACAAGCCTGCAATGTCCTCTAGACTGGGCAGATTGCTATATGGTGGCTCGTTGGATGACTGGTTAGCACGTCCGCCTCATAGTTCAGAAGTCCCAGGTTTAATTCTAGCTACTGGCCTCGCTGTGTGGGCTTTTCTTTGGGCACTTCAAACCCATTTCCAAAACACATGCACGGGAGTTTGACTGGCACATCCAAGTTATCTCTGGGTTTGAGTGAGTGTGTGAAAGGTTGTCTGACTCCGTGTACCCCCATGTCCCCTGTCCACTGCCTGTTTGTCAGCAGGGATGGGATCCAGAACCACTGACCCTTGGGAGGATAAGAGTGGAAAAAAAATAAATGAATGTCTTAGGTAAGAATTGAATGACTTTGATATTTTTTCCAGCCCACTGTGTATGGTGTCTGCGACACCGACTTCACAGTCAACGCCAGAGGAGACATTGCCACGGACGTGACCGTCAGCCGGGATCTTTCCAAATGTGACGGCTTCAGTGCCAACAAACAGACCACCAGTCCCCTGGCTCTCCTCTCAGGAATTGTAAAAAATCTTGACGCTACTTTCTTATCGCCAACTAGCGCCTGGTGGTGTCTTACTCTACCGAGTCTCTCCGCTTTCAGCACTCTCCTTTGTCCAAGTTGATCAGCAGCCAACAGACTTGCAACTACAAATTTGACAACCAAAAGAAGCATATGACCAGCGGAACTTGTACCGAGAAGCACCTGTTCCTGCCTCTCTCCCACAAGTAGGTGGAACCCCACAAAATCGGCTTACTGCTGTTTTACGGAATTAATATCACTGTGTGTCCTCTAAAGGAACGAATACGGAATTTCTTCTGTGGTGAAGCAAACTGTGACTCTGAAGGAGACCAACAAGATCAACGATAGAGTCTTTGATTACGGTTCGTGTTTGGATTGGAATTGAATCTTTACAGTGAGTTTCAGTTGACTGATCGTCGAGACGTTTTCTAAACAGATACGACCCTCCTCCGACACTTGTCGATGGACTTTGTTGAAGACAAGTCACCTGTGCAAACAAAAGATGCCGCGACAACCACATTGCAGCAGCTGAAAATGCTGTCGCAGACCACTAAAGGCAACCAACGCGCTTCGCTCTTCCACAAACTAGTGTCTGAGCTACGAGGCCTGAAAGCTAATGTCCTGCACTCTGCGGTACTTGAGATGATGGATATGTCCAACTCCCTGACAATGCAAGCTCTGGTTCAGTGCGGTACTCAAGAATGCACCAGTGCAATCGTAAAAGTTCTGAGCACCTTCGAGAAATCTTCTTTAGAAGTCGACGCAGCAGTCTACGCCCTGGCCCTTTTGCCAAATCCCTCATCCCTTATGATCAGAGAAATCCTGGCCATTGCTGAGAGCAAAAAGAGCAAGCCCATTATGTATGCCTTAAGTCATGCAACCAGGAGGTATACATACATAAGCAGCAATATCAGTAGTGGTTGATTCCTGCATCTAACACCAAAGTTTGTCACTAGGCTCTACCAGGCTGAGGGGAAAATCACTCCAGAGATCACTGCTGTTTCCGACTTTTTGGCTTCTCTTCTGGGCCCAGATTGCCCTGGGGAGAAAGACCAGACCTTCCTGACTTTGAGGGTGAGTAATCAAATTCCTCAAATCCTGATTACATTTAGGGTTATGAGTTTTGAAATCTCTTTACCCTTTAGAAGTATTTAAGGAATCATATACCAGATGTGTTTTAATGTAAAGCTTTTGCACACCAATCCAGGTTGTAGGTAACATTGGCGATGTGATGGAACGTGCTGACCCCAACATTAAGAACACCCTGACGAAATGCATGAGGCAGCCTGCAACCACCCTTGCTGTCCAGCTCGCCGCCATCCAGGCTCTCAGACGCATGTCTTTGACGGATGAGGTAAACGGCACCTCTCACCACGACGCCCGCACCGGCCGTCCTCCTCGGCCCATTGCACCGAATGTGCTGGTTAACCTGAATTCTCTATACAGGTTCGCTCTAATCTCCAGAGAGTCTGCCAGTATCCAAAGGGTGCTGTGCAAAAACGCCTTGCAGCTTACCTGATTTTAATGAGAAATCCCCAAAATAGTGACATTGAGATGGTGAAGAAGCTCCTCAAACAGGAGCAGAACGAGCAGGTGAAATCTTTTGTGTCCTCCCACATCTACAACATCATCTCATCTGATGACCCTGTGACCCAGAAGTAAGATATATTCTGGAGAAAAATAAACATCCGGATAAGTTTTGCGAATTAAGATCATTTTTTTTGCCTCAGACTTGGCATGAAGATTACAGACGCCCTTCAGGTCGATGAAGTGGACACACACAACGACTACGCAACAAAGTCTCGCAACTACGACCTCGGCTTGAAGCTTAAAAATATGCAAGCTAATATTCAGGGAAATGTTATCTTTGACCCGAGCAACCAGATGCCCAGAGAAGTCATGCTGGAATCGACCCTGAAAATCTTTGGCTACAACCTTGACATGTGGGAGGTGTGTACAAATTGAAGGTCACAATTTGGCAAAGTCATTCAAATTAAAAATAATAATGTATTATGAAACTTTTTGATGCTGATAGCTTGGACTCGAAGGTAAAGGATCAGAGCCCTCTATCGAAGCTTTATTTGGAAAGAACGGGTTCTTTCCTGACACATTGTCCAAGACTCTGTACTGGGCTGACAATAAGATGCCAATCAAGCTGATAGAAGCTTTTGATAAGTGGGTTGTTACCTTAACACCAAAAGGACATAAGGTATTTGAAATTCAAATTGCTTCCTTTCCATGTCTTAACATCACTATTTAACGATCCCTAATATTTGCCCCCGAGGCTCCTGAAGATCTCATGCAGGAAATTGCTCGCAATTTCAACAAGCTGGTCAGAGATTTGCAGAATCAGGAATCTCCAGAGGCCCTGGCCTACCTGAGGATTCTGGGAACAGAGCTTGGCTACATCAAGACTAACGATTTGAAGTTCATTGTGGATAACGCTAAAATGTATGCTGAGATCTTCTTCAAGATTATCCCAAGCAAGGTTGTTCATCATCATCATCTCATCACATTTAACGCACGTAAAAATATTTCAATGTAATTTTCTTTTCTTTTTTATCAGGTTGTGTCCAATCTGCTGTCTGGCACAGACAATGAGCTATTTATCCATTACATGTTCATGGATAACAAATTTGTCCTTCCAACTGCTACTGGCTTGCCCCTGACCTTTTCACTATCTGGCATCTTCACACCTGGAGCTAAGGGAGGACTCAACATTTCCCCCAAATTGGTATATTCTCTCACTTGTATTCCAACCATGTGATGGTCTGTATCGTGATTCTATTTTCTCCATTTGAACATAGAACGAGCTGTTATTCAAGCCATCCGTCGGCGTTGAGTTTGTGACCCAGATGGGCGTTCACGTCCCGGAGTTTGGTGTCTCTTCTGTCGAGATGCACACTAGCTTGTACCACGAAAGTGTGCTCAATGCCAAGCTATCAATGGAGTCAAACCAGGTCAAACTCTCCATCCCGGCTGCACAAGGCAACATGAAACTTTTGAGAGTCAGGTAAAACCCGATCACCACAAACTCATCACAGGTATGTTTGGTCTTTCAATTGTTTGTCCTTCAAACCTCTCTTGTTTTTTTCATACAGCAATCAAGTGATGATTGTGGGCAATGGCAAGATGTACTTAATCCCACACAATCTGGGAAGCGTGAACTGCGGCTCCCTCTATGGATTTAAGTACTGCACAGAAAGACTTAGCGCTGATGTCCGTGGTAGAACCCACACGCCTTACTTCCCTCTGGCTGGAGAAACATTGTGAGATGAAAATGGAATAATATTGTTTTTTTAAAGGTATTTATTTACTGTTGGGTCCATCAAATAAATTCAATCTTTGTCCTCAGGTTTGGAGTCGACATTGAATCCAAGGTAGCATACACAGCCACTATTGCATACACACTCCTCAAGGACGACAAGGATCAGGAGGTCGATTCCCTCAAAATGACTCTGAAGGCTGAAGGTAAAAGCAACAGTTTTAAAAAAGATAAGAACCGTAAACCTCATTTATTCTGACCAGTCTCCTCTCCGCAGGGGATCTGGATGCTGAAGCTACCGCCACCGTAAACTACAACCGGAACAGGAACCTCCTCACCAGCCAAATACAGATACCCGACCTTGATGTCGAAGTTGGAATGAAGATTGGCCTGACTGATAGCAGCACCAAAGGCAAAACCCTCTCGCTTGAGATTTCTAACAAGAATGTGCCCCAGGTCACTCTAACTGGTCGCGCCCAGTGAGTAACGCAAAATGCACTCTGAGAACCTTAATTGCACCAAGCTTACATTTTAAAACGTGTTTTCAAGGCTTCAAGCCATGACTGAAGGTATGCTGCAAATTCAGCTGGCAGCCCCTGCCCTGAAAACAGATGGCACCTTTTCTGCTACAGTGACTGACAGTGGCACCAAAGGCCAAGAATTCACTTTTGAGATCAAAAGTGATCTGAATCTCCCAAAGACTTCTTCGGTTCAGGCCGTCACGCTCAAATATGGTATGCCCGAAAAAACACACATGCAGAGATGAACTTGTTTATGAGGGTGTTTTCTGTACTTAATCTAGGCAAGGATGTGGCTGAGGTCAAGTTTATGTCTGACATGAATGCTGAAACCAAAGTCCTTGTTCCCTACACTGAAGCCCTCACAACCTGGGTGGGACAGTTCCTTGAGGATGCAATGGACCACCGCATCGTCAACACAGACATGAAAGTCAGTCACGTTGTAAAAAAAGGAATAGAGGTGAGTTTGGTTATTTTAGACCTTTGCCTGATCCTCACTTAAATGTTCAACAAATTTTCTTTAGGCCAGCAGCATCTGGTTGAACAAAATCTCAGCCGATGTCCCCTATGTGAAGACTCTGATGAACAATATGGCAGAAGTCAAAACACCCTCCATGCCCGATAACCTGTTCATGAACATGTAAGTAAAACACTAATGTAATTCCTTCATAAGCAAGACGTCTTCTCATGAATGTTTGTTTTAATCCACTCAACAGGGAAAGCAAATTCCGATATCGGTTTAACAAGAATTCTATCACCATTCGAATCCCTTTGCCACTTGGAGGCAAATCATCCGAGAACTTTTTTTTCTCTGCCAAGCCATTGGAGATGGAAATGCCCAAATTTACCATGCCCACTGAGCAGGAAATCACTCTGCCGCTTATTGGTATGGTGGAAGCTTCTGCTAAGGTGAACAGCAACTACTACAATTGGGAGACAACCATGTCAGCGGGTAACAATACCGTAGACTCTCCGAACTATTTGGCCAAGTTCAAGGTCTGGGCTACCAGTCCCATCAATCTTCTGTCTTTCACCACTGAAGGTAATTTAATCAATTTAATATTCAAGCAAAATTCATCAATTAAACAATTGCATTGTAATAATGACATTTCATATTTTTTTAGGGGCTACCGAACTGACAGACACAAATGACAAAAAAATGAAATTCACGATGGATGGCTCATTTGAGCACGAGTTTTTGAAGTCAGGCTTTAATGTGGAGGAAACCATAGGTATCTCAAACAATTTGACGTCATCGGGAAAATACAACCTCCATGCCGCTACCCCACTGGGCGTGCGGACATCTCTGGATATCACCAAACAACTCACACTTGATTCAGTTAAGCTATTAGGAGACATCAACGCTGATGGAAGTGTGGCGGTTGGAGCTGTAACAGCTAGCACCACTTACCTTAACACCTTCTCATCTGACCTTGCGAAGAAGGAACTCCGAATGGAGAGCATACTGAGGGCAAACTCGAAACTTCTGAAAGCAACAAACAAGATAAAGGCCTCATATGCTAACAACAACCTTAACATTGAGTCCAACACTAACTTCAACAGTGACATCATCAAGCACTCGACAAAAACAACATTTAACTACAGGGACATGAAGCTGAGCCTTGTCTCCAATGCTGTGACCAAAGCTGGTCAGAAAACACTTCAAAATCAAGTTGAGTTCACAGCCTCTGAAGCTCAAGCTAGCCTGCGTATAGGAAACACAGCTGAAGATACAGTGAACCGAGCATACTCTCTGCTCACTGGCTCTCTTAATCCCTCCGGCTTGGAGCTCAACGCCGATGCCTCTGTCAACATGCTTTCGAGTCTTGCCTCCCACAAGGCTACTTTGGCCCTGAACAGCAATGGTCTGACCACCAGCTGTACCACAACTGCTCAGCATAACAAACTGACCTTTGAGAACATATTCCATAGTGGACTCGATACCAACGGTGCTACCATGTCCCTCACCACAAAGGGAGGTGTTCAAGGGAACAAAGTTGACTTCAATGTTGAAGGAAAACTTGCCAGTTCTGAGGTCTACCTGAACGGCGTCTTTAACGGCGACATCTTGGCACTCAACACAAGAAACACCATGAACTTCAGAGTAAGTGAAGATGGCCTGATCTTATCCAGTAAAATTGTCGGGTCATTGAACGAAATGAGGACGGACAATACAAATTCCCTTTCCCTCACGTCGAAATCTTTAACCGTTCACACCAAGACGGACAATTTCCTTGACACAAGAAACTCATACACGCATGACATCACAGTTACCATGGAGAAGTTCACAGCCTCCGTTATGGTGAAAAATAATCTGAAGATCATGGAAATAAACTTCAACAACGATGCCCGGTTCAAGGCGCAGCCTTATAACGTAGAGCTGACCGGAACACTGAAAGGAGTCTTGTCAGAGGATGAACTCAAGCACACTTATGAGGTTAAGTTCATGGACATGATCCTGTCTACCAAGTGCAACACCAACGGCAAACTACTGGGATCTCAAATAACACATGCCACAGATATTGAGGTTGCAGGCCTGACTGTAAAAATCAACAATCTCGCCGATTACAAATCTCAGTCCCTTCGTTTCGACAGCAAGATCAACGCTGCTGCCGAGCCCTTTTCCCTCACCGTTGACGCCTTGGTCAACTCAAACGGTGGAGTGTATTTTTACGGAAAGCAGAGTGGTGAGCTGTATAGCAAATTCCTTTTAAGAGCTGAGCCTTTGCTTCTCACTCATTCATTTGAGTACAGAGGTTCAACCTCTCACGAAATCGAAGGCTTGCCCACTATCAATACCAACGTCGACAACAAGCTCAGCGGCACCATGAGTCTTCAAGAGCAAAGTGTTCACCTGAAGTTGAAATCCAAGGTAAACGACCACGCTCTTGATCAGGAATTTGAAGCCTACAACAAAGCAGAAAGAATGGCTATCCTTGTGAAAGGTGCCATCAACACAAACCTCTTTAACGAAGCCAGCCCAGACTGCAGCGTGTCTGGATTTGTGAAGTACGACAAGAACCTCGACAGCCATTTTATCCAGATCCCCTTTGTTGAACACCTGCCTGCAATATTTGAAGCTTTTAAAAACACAGCGATGATGTTGACCAACGACGGCATTGAATTCCTCAACAATATCGACACCAAGTATGAGATCAGTGGGACAATTCAGAAGAAAGTATCAGAAATGAAGGAGATCATCAAAAACTTTGACTTCAACGTCTTTGCCCAAGATGTCAGAAAACATCTCAACTCTGTTGAGAAAGTCCTGACTAAGCTGACAAGCAAGCTGCCTATGGAAGAAATTATCAACTGGCTAAAATCGGTCAAGGGGGCCATCATGGGTTGGATGAAACAACATGAAATTGCTGAGAGGTTCACTTTGATTTTCATAAGAATTGAAGAAATTCTGGCCAAATACGAGGTTGACAAGCTTATTGGAGGACTGATGGATGAAGTGGTCAAAATCATGAAGCAGTATCAAGTGAGAGAAAAAATACGATCTACATTTGACCAACTTCGGGCAATTGACATACAGCCTTTGATCAAAAAGGTTTCAGTCCCTGTTCAGGAGCTTCTGAACGAGCTTTACTCTTTAGACTTCAAGCAAATGATTGACGATATGAAGAATTATGTCGTGAGAATGGTTCAGAAAATACAATCCTTCGATTATGAAACATTGATGCTGGAACTGAAAGAAAAAGTGGCAGACATGAGCAAGATCCCTTGTTTCGGAAAGCTGTACGGAGAGTTTAAGATAAACTCGCCACATTATAAACTCAGGACAACTGCCGATTTGGAGAACACCACAACGACGTCAGTCACACCAGAGTTCAAAATGAACTTGAATTCTCAGGCCACGTCTACTTTGAAGGTTCTCCAGTTTACCGTGGATGCTAACGCACATTTGGCTATACCCAAGATGAGCCGACTCACCCTCTCCGAGTATGTCAAGATCGATCAGTCAAGTTTTAAAGTCGACCACAAGGGAACAGTGACATTCTATGGCCAGTCCGGTCAGGGTTCTTGTGACACCACTGCGAAAATCGCCACAGAATTGTACACTGCCGATCTCGTCAACAATATGTTCTTTGCCATGGAAGACGGACTTTCCGCAACTGTAAATACAAACTATAAACATGACTTGAACATGCCGCCGCTCAATATTTTCACCCACTTGTCATCAGCTCAAAAGACTAACCTGGCACTGGAAGCAGGTTCCGCCAAGTTGAAAATGAACACCGAGGCTAACGTTAAATACGCCATCCAGGATTTCTCAGATGAGGCAACTCACAACAGCGACATTGACTTGGTGATGGATCTCCACACAGCTAAAGCAACTTTCATTGGCGCGACGGGCTGCAAAGGTTTCAAAACCAAACAGAACGTGGTTGCGGATATCTGCATTTTCCGTCACGCGATTATCGACGCCAAAGTTGAAACTGAAACGCCTGTGATGAAGGACAGCGTTTTGGACCTGAAGTTCCAGGCCCGGGTTGAGGACATGCAGATCGATCTCACCGCATCCCATAACGCGCAGCTGATTGAGGGAACTCTTTCAAGCTCCATCCTTGCCTTGATCAAACCTACAGAACTCACCTTTGACACCAAGAATAAAGGAAACACCAAGATCTTTCTTCCATTCCAGTTGCCTGAAAAAATTGAGTTTCAGAATGACATGTCTCTTACGCTCAACACTGAAGTCCAGCAGGCCAGCTGGACTGGGTTGGCCAGAATGAACCCAAACAAATATTCCCATTTCTTTAAAGTGGAAAATAGTGAAACTGAAATGAACGTCATCCTTCAAACTAATGGCGAGGCCAACCTTGATATTTTAAAGCTACCGATAACAATTCCTGAAATGACCGTGCCATATTATGGAACGAGGACACCAAAAGTAGACATCTCACTCTGGGAAGACGCTGGCCTGGGTTATCTCCTCACAACATCTCAGCAGAACTTTGATGTGAGCTCCAAGATGAAATACGTGAAGAACACGAGGATGGTGGGAGATCTGACCCACGAGTTTTCAATGAAAGTGCCAATAATCACTCTCAAAAGCGACACCAGTGTCCTTAACAAAGACGGTTACATTGTCAGATTCGATGCATCCTCGTCATCAGCATTTGAGTTTCTGACAGGAAAAATACAAGCAAACTCCGTTGTGGACATTGCCAGTGGTTTCAAGATGGTCTCAGATCTTGTGGTAAAACATGCAGTTTTGGAAGGCAGCCATGACAGTACCGTCATCCTGAGTTTCGAGAATGTGGACACCTCAGCCACCAATTCTCTGAAAATAAATCTTCCCTCTGAAATCTTGCAACTTCAGCAGGAGAATACGGGAAAAAAATTTGTTTTCTACGTGTCCTTGCCATCTGCTGGTCGTATTGGAGTTCAGATGGAGGCCAAGGACCTGGAACAAGCAGGAGCAAGACTCTATGGACGCTACCCTGTAAGTACAAGTCCCAATTTATTACAATAGAATTGAATTGTCTTTATTGTCTTTGATAACAACATAGTATACATTGCTAACAACGGGCTCGCCACTGTGGCTCTGTAGAAAGAAACGTAGGAAAACCTGACACATTTTGAACTTTTTTCATCATTTGTTCTTCTGCAGACGGAACCTCAGACAGACGTTGATATCTTGGCCATGAAGTTGTCTGTAGTTAACTCTGAGAAGCTGAATATTCTGACATCCTGGAACACTGAGATGCCACGTGAGATGATGCTGGGACTGGAAAGGAACGTCATACCTGCAATGGACAAAATGATCGCTAGTCAATCTGATGAGTTGTTTGATCAAATCAGAAGATATTCCAGACACCTTGAAACCTCCCTGAAACAGGTGAGGGAACAAGGTACAGTGTTGCTGAACACGGCTGTTGACAACTACGCAGCAGTTTCTCCCTCCGAAGTTTTGATATCTGTTAAAGATCAATCCATCAGTATGGTTAAGAAATACAGACAAAAGGTTGAGGCTTTTCTCGAAGCTGCCGGAACATTCTTGAGAGAGACCAAGTTCCGAGTCCCAGGCTATGCTCAAAGATTGTCAGGCCAGGAAGTCTATCAAGAACTTAGTACTTTTCTTGCTGATACCTGCGAGGAGGCAAGCGAGAAAGCCTTTATGCTTGGGTTTTACGTTTCGAGCGTAGCTTTCGATTCCTTTCAGGTTATTCCTGGCGCCGAAGACTTCCTGAATGACTTCTTCGATGTTCTATGGACTATTTTCGACCATGTGATAGAAACAGCAAGAAAACTCGGAGGTGACGCTTTCGAAGATGCCGCCCAGGATCTTTCAGCTTTGAATAAGAAGTCTTTCCAGTTGTACAACTCTCCAGACGTGACAAAGATTCCCGCCCTGGTGGCCGCCTTGTACCAGGAAGCCGTAGAGTCCCGCACCCTTGCTAACATCGCCAAACAGATCGAGGAAGTCCACCGTGTCATTAGCGGATACGTTAAAACCGCGGCAACTAAGCTTCAGAACATCGTGGCTGAAATTCCCTTCGAACAACTTCAAGCGGACATCTTGTCCTCGACTGACCTGATGTTGAAACGTGTCAACGCTTTTCAAAACAAAGTCCTAAGTGTCCTGGGAGGGAAAAGCCAAAATTTTGACAAATTCGTAAGAGTTGCTGACGGACAAATGGAGCTGGATGTTCCTTTTCCCTTTGTTTCACAGTTCAACTAACTCCCATTGCCCAGTCCGAGTGAAATTTTTACATCTGTCATCTTTGAGCTAAAAATAAAAGACCAAACTGTATATTAAATGTCATCTATCCACGCTGCTGTTTGTGTTATTACACACTTATTACACGTTTCACATTGCTCCCTCCAGTGCCTCAGTCGTTTGTATGTTGTATTATATTATTTAAAATCTGTTTCCCTTATTAAAGACAGTTTTTACTGCATACAATTTGTGTTTTTTTTAATATTGAAAAAAAATAGCCACTATTTTAGCATTCATGTCCACATTTACATTTAAGGACAACTGTAACAACAAATAAGATAAAAGTATGCTAACCAACCTATTTAAGTTCAAATACAACATTTTTTTTTTAAAAATAATACTTTTTTTGATATTTGTTAAAACAGAGTGAGACGTTTTCTAAATAGTAATTACAATTAAATAAAACTAGGAATATAGCTAAAGTAATTGTAATAAAAACTCAAAACATATCTGTAGGTGGAAATAAATAAACAGTAAGCAAAATTTTAAAATTAATAGATATAACTGTAAATACAGAGAGCCCGTGATTGAGTTTTCACTATTATACCTCCGAGGGGCAGTGTTTTAAAACCTAACCTAACACAATTTAGCTCATTCCTAAAATCAAATATTAGACATTTGACTTTTACCGTATACCAATATGCTAAACTAGCATTTTTTTAGTTCCCATGCACAATTCTATTTCTTTTTTAAAATATAGAATGGGCCTGCAAAAGATTTTTTTAGCTTTAGTAAAAAAAAAAAAACACAATAAATAAACAAACCCCAAAAAAGGAAGTCAATTGTAGTAAAAATAACCCCAAAAAAGAAAAGGTCATTAAAAAAGTATAGGAAAACATACCTCCGTCCACTAAGGGGCAGTGTTTTAAAACGTAATCAATGTTCAACACAGTTAACACATATTAGCTCATTGCTAAAATTAAATATCACACATAAGATTTCGGGGCAGCACGGCGGCGCAGTGGTTAGCGCGTGTGCGGCACAGTTCTAAGGTCTTGGGAACCTCCTGTGTTGGTTCAAATCCAGTTACCGGACTTCCTGTGCAGAGTTTGTATTTTCTCCCCGTGCTTGCGTGGGTTTCCTCCGGTCACTCCGGTTTCCTCCCACATTCCAAAGACATGCATTTCAGGTGGATTGGCCGGTCCAAATTGTCCCTAGGTGTGAATGAGCGAGTGAGTTGTCTGTCCCAGTGTGCCCTGCGATTGGCTGGCAACCAGTTCAGGGTGTCCCCTGCCCACTGCCCGATGATTGCTGGGATGGGCTCCAGCACCCCCGCGACCCTACTGAGGATAAGCGGTGAAGCTAATGAGATGAGATGAAATGAGACATAAGATTTCAATGCTAAAATGCCACTTTGGTTTAATTTCATATGGAAAGTCTATTTTTAGGTTAAAAGATATGATTTATTTACCCTTCAACGTCGGCCATATTCGATAACATTAGCCAATGTTTTTGTATCATATGATTTTACTACGAAGTAATAGATCACTAATTCATGTGATCATTTTAATAAAAGTAACTCAATTTAAATAAATTGCATATTAGATATTTTTTTAATTCCTCAGCCAGAATTTGTTTGGATTTATATAATACATACACTTAATTTTGTGTTGACTCAATTGGCTCACAAAACGAGACAAATGTATGAATTTAAAGTTAATCAGACCAACTAAGATTTTTTTTTGCATTTTGTCAGAAAAGGTTCAGCAAAAACCTAAACTAAAAATCCACCAAATCCTTTCCAATTTATTACACAAATATTTCAATTTAAAAATGGGTTTATTCTGGAACATATGTGGCACAACTGTCAAAAAAGGAAAAATGTGAAAAAAAGAACAAGACCAATAATGTTTTGTTTTGTCAGAAAGTGTTGAGCAAAAGAGGCCCTAAATACTTTCCAATTATGCAAATAAAAAGGGTTTATACTAGCACATAATGAACACAATGGTTGAAACGGACCAATGCAAACGAGACGAACGAGACCTATAATGTATTTTGTCAGCAAAAAGTTCTGCAAGAAAGGCCCTAGATCCTTACCAATTTGTTACACAAATATAGGGATAAAAATATTTTTTTGGGCACATAATCAACACAATGGTCGAAACCGACATGTGCGAACGAGACAAACAAGACCAACAAGGTGTTTTAAAAATTTTTGTCTGAAAAAGTTCTGCAAAAAAGGCCCTAAATCCTTACCAATTTGTTACACAAATATTGGAATAAAAATATTTTGGGGGGCACATAATCAACACAATGGTCGAACCGACATGTGCGAACGAGACAAACAAGACCAACAATGTATTTACATATTTTTGTCTGAAAAAGTTATGCAAAATAAGGCCCCAAATCCTTTCCAATTTATTTCCCATATATGCAAATGAAAAGGCTTTATACTAGCACATAATGAGTGCAATGGTTGAAACGGACAAATGCAAACAAGACGAACAAGACCTATGAAGTATTTTGTCCGAAAAAGTTCTGCAAAAAAAGGCTCTAAATCCTTACCAATTTATTACACAAATACGGGAATAAAAAGATTTCTTGGGGCACATAATCAACAAATTGGTCGAAACGGATATATGCGAACGAGACAAACAAAACCAACAAGGTATTTTAAATTTTTTTGTCGGAAAAGGTAATGCAAAAAAGGCCCTAAATCCTTTCCAATTTATTGCAGAAATATGTAAATGAAAAGGCTTCATACTCGCACATAATGAACACAATGGTTGGAATGGACCAATGCAAAAGAGACGAACAAGACCTATAATGTGTTTTGTCAGCAAAAAGTTCTGCAAGAAAGGCCTTACCAATTTATTACACAAATATGGGAATAAAAATATTTTGGGGGTCACATAATCAACACAATGGTTGAATCGGATATATGCGAACGAGACAAACAAGACCAACAAGGTATTTTAAACATTTAGTCAGAAAAAGTTCTGCAAAAAAGGCCCTAAATCCTTACCAATTTGTTACACAAATATGGGAATAAAAATGTTTTTGGGGGCACATGATCAACACAATGTCTGAAATGGACATATGCAAACGAGACAAACAAGACCAACAAGGTATTTTACATTTTGTGTCTGAAAAAGTTATGCAAAATAAGGTCCTAAATCCTTTCCGATTTATTGCAAAAATATGTAAATGAAAGGCTTTATACTAGCACATAATGAACGCAGCGGTTGAAACGGACAAATGTAAACGAGACGAACAAGACCTATAAAGTATTTTGTCCGAAAAAGTTCTGTAAAAAAGGCCCTAAATCCTTACCAATTTATTACACAAATATGGGAATAAAAATATTTTTTGGGGCACATAATCATCATAATGGTCGAAACGGACATATCCAACGAGACAAACAAGACCAATTATACCAACAAGGTATTCTTAAAATGTTGTCAAAAATGTTATTAAAAAAAAGGCCCTAAATCATTTCCATTTTTTTACACAAACATGTGAATAAAAAGGGTTTACGTCAACACATAATGAACAAAACGGTTGAAACGGACAAATGCAAACGAGACGAACGAGACCTATAATGTATTTTGTCAGTAAAAGTTTTGTAAGAAAGACCCTAAAACCTTTCCAAGTTATTACACAAATATGTGAAAAATAGGGATTTATTTAAGCACAAACCAAGTGAAAATGGACAAATGTGCGCAAGACAAACCAGAATAACGCTGAGAGAAGCGCAAGAGAAAAATTAGATTCAGTTCAAAATATATCCACGTGATGCCTCCAAAGCCAGGTACCACTTGCAAAGACACTGTAGTTGTATTTCTTTCTCTCTCTTTCTCACTTGCTCTCTTTAGCTCTATATCAGGGGTGTCAAACTCATTTGAACTCGGGGGCCACACGATAGAACAAACATTCTATCAGGGGCCGGACTAGTAGATTAAAGAGAAAGAAAAAGAGAGATAAAGAAATAAGAGAAAGAGGGAGTGAAAAGGAGAGAGGGCGGGACAAAGAAAGAGAGAGACGGAGAGAGTGTGAGAAACGAAAGAGATAAAAAGAGAAGTCGTGAGAGAGGGGGAAAAGAAAGGGAGGGAGAGAAAGAAATCCACAGAGAAATAGAAAGACAGAAGGAGAGAAAAGAGAAAAGAAAGCGCGAAGGGTAGGAAGAGAGAAAGAGAAAAGAGAGAAAAGGAAAAAAGAAAGTTAAAGCAAAAGAGGTTAAAAGACACGGAGAGAGAAATAGACAAAGAGCAACAAAGGAAGAGAAAAGGAGAGACAGAGAGTGAAAGAGACAGAAAACAGGAGAAAACGGGGTGGAAAAGAGAGCGAGAGAGAGAGAGAGAGAGAGAGACAGAGAGAGAGACAGAGCGACCGAGAGAGAGAGAGAGAGAGAGAGAGAGAGAGAGACAGAGCGACCGAGAGAGAGAGAAAGAGAGAGAGAGAGAGAGACAAAGCAACCGAGAGATAAAGAGATAGAGAGAGAGAGAGAGAGAGAGAGAGAGAGAGAGAGAGAGAGAGAGAGAGAGAGAGAGAGAGAGAGAGAGAGAGAGAGAGAGAGAGAGAGAGAGAGAGAGAGAGAGAGAGAGAGAGAGAGAGAGAGAGAGAGAGAGAAATTCAAGTACAGTGTCTTTGTGAGAGGAATCTGGCTTTGGTAACATCAAGTGGAAATATTTCAACCTGCAGCTTGTTTTTCTCTTGCGCTTCTCTGAGGGTTGTCTCGCAGGCCGGACTGAATCCCTTGGCGGGTCTGATCTGGCCTGTGGGCCGCCTGTTTAACACCTGTGCTCTATATCTTTGTCTCTTACGGGCTTTCTTACTTTTGTCCATTCTTTTCTCTCTTTCTCTCTTTACTTCTCTTTCTCACTGTCTTTCTCTCTCACTCTTTTTCTCTCACTCTTTCACTGTGTCTTTTTTTCCGCTCTGTATCTATTTCTATCTGTTGTTTTCTCTCTCTTTCTTTGTCCTTCTCTTTTTCTTCTCTCTCTTCCTTGCTCACTCTCTTTGTCTCTCTATCTTTGTCTCCTTCGGTCTTTTTCTTACTTATTCCCATCGTTTTCTCTCTTTCCCATTCTATCTTTCTCTCTTTGTTTTTCTCTCTATCTCACTCTTTTGCTTCCTCTCTTTTTTTGCTCTGTCTCTATATCTCTCTGTCTTTCTCTGTCCCTCTATTTTTTTCCCTCTATTCCTTACTCTTTCTATTTCTCTCCCTTTGTCTCTTTCTTTTTTTCTTTCTTTCCCATTCTGTCTGTCTCTCTTGCTCTTTCTCTCTATCTCACTCTTTTGCTCATTCTCTTTCTTTGCTCTATATCCTTATATCTCTATATCTCTCTTTCTTTCTCTGTCCCTCTATTTTTTTCCTCTCTATTCCTTACTCATGCCATTTCTCTCCCTTTGTCTTTATTTTTTTATCCTTTTCTCTCTTTCTTTCTCTCTTTCCTATTCTGTCTTTCTCTCTTGCTCTTTCTCTCCATCTCAATATTTTGCTTCTTTTTTTGCTCTGTCTCTATACCTCTCTGTCTTTCTCTGTGCCTCCAATTTTTCTCTATTCCTTACTCATTCTATTTCTCTCACTTTCTTTATTTTTCTCTTTCTTTCTCTTTTTCCCATTCTGTCTTTCTCTCTTGCTCTTTCTCTCTTTCTCAATCTTTTGCTTCTTCCTTTTTTTGCTCTGTCTCTATATCTCTGTCTTTCTCTGTCCCTCTAATTTTCTCTCTCTATTCCTTACTCATGCTATTTCTCTCCCTTTGTCTCTCTTATTTTATCCTTTTCTCTATTTCTTTCTTTCTTTCCCATTCTGTCTTTCTCTCGTGCTCTTTCTCTCTATCTCAATCTTTTGATTCTTCTTTTTTGCTCTGTCTCTATATCTCTCTGTCTTTCTCTGTGCCTCCATTTTTTCTCTATTCCTTACTCATGCTATTTCTCCCCCTTTTTCTCAGTCTTTTTTTCCATCCATTTTTTGGCTCTCTTTCTTTCTCATCTGTCTTTTCCTCTTGCTCTTTCGCTCACTATTTTGCTATGTCTCTCTTTTTCTATCTCTTTCTCGTTTCCTTCTCTTTTTCCCTCTCATTCTCTCTATGTATTTCTCTCTCTCTCTGTCTCTTTGTGTCTCATTTTCTCTTAGTCTTTCTCTTCCTTTTTCTCTTTCTCTCTCTCATTCTTCCTCTCGCTTTCTTTTTCAATCTACAGGTCCAGCCTCCTTGAGAGTATGTTTTATAATTTTGTCAGAATAGGTTCTACACACAGGCCCTAAACCCTTTCCCATTCATCACAAAAATATTTAAATAAAAAGGCTTTATTTTGGCACATAATCGACACAAAGGGAAAGGGACAAATGCCAACGAGACAAACGATTCAATTTGAATCCATTTACAATTACAGACACGAAAAAAAAGTGGTAGTGTGGGAAGAATCAGGAGGTGCGGCACAATGCATTCCTGGACTGGAAGTCAGCAGAAAACAAAGCCGGGCAACGGCAACTGGGCAGGAATGCGACTTTTACGTAATTGCCGTTTGCAAAAGTTGCTCTTAAAACAAAACACAATTTTATTTTCGTTTACAAAGTTACATTCAAAGTCACTCCGCGGCTGGAAACGTGTCTCGAAATAAAATCAAAAAACGTACCTGAGGGAAAGAAAATTGCTCCAAACGTTTTATCGTTTTAGCATGCTTTGTTGCCGACAAAATAAAATCCCGTTTTCAAAATAAAACAAAGGAGCGTGTAAATTCGCCGAAAAAACAAGGGATTTCTGTGTAACGAACACTACGTAGTGCAACGTGAATTTAGCATATTATTAGAATATCGAAGTTAGCATTGCTGCTAAAAAATAATATTAAAGTGGACATTGCACAATTAGCTAGCTAAAAACGTGTATCAAGCTAGCTAGCTAATAACGTGTATCAAGCTAGCTAGCTAAAAACGTGTATCAAGCTAGCTAGCTAGCTAAAAACGTGTATCAAGCTAGCTAGCTAGCACAAAAATGATAGTCTTTCCCGGATTTAACACAAAATGTAAACTCAAGCTTGACTTTTGTAAAAAACACGTTTAGGTTACCTAGTTTGATAAATAATTAGCTTCTTTAAGTTGTAGTTTTATCCAAATAAATGTTGGATAAAAATAAAAAAAAGATGAGATCTTTGACTTTTGACTGTGGTGGCAGCAGTAAGAAACCTCCGCACTGCACCTTTAAGATTTATAAAATATGTATTGTCACAGTAATACCAAGTAAGTGAATTTTTACTAACGCTAACCAAACTTCTTGGGCATCTTTTACAGCGCTAAACTAGATAACACGTTTAGCTAATAGTTAGCATAAATTGCTAACTGTTAAAGGACCTGGAAAGATGTTCGTTCCAGGTTGAATATCACTTTATTATCATGGTGTTTTTTTTTTAATTGGCAAAATAAAAAGCATTTATTTTCATTCAATTTTAGACTCGTGAGAAAAATTAAATAATGTTTCCTTTCAGAGCACAAGTCACGGATTTTCGGAGATTCGTAAGCATGCTCGACTCGGGGGCCGCAGTTGGGAATTAGGCCAGAGGTGGCAGCGGTGAGAAATCTCTATGATGCAACTTTAAGATTTGCAGACAGAGGTTGTAGTTCCGGATCAGGCCAGAGGTGGCAGCGGTGAGAAACCTACGCGTTGTACCTTTAAGATTTGCAGAAATAACGGATTTCATGGTCAGGGTGATTCCTAAAAATGACGGTATTTCTTGGGCGTCTTTGAGGTCACAAAAATAGAAAAACGCTCACTTAACAGCTAGCATAACATTCTTTTCTTCAGTGCATTTAAAGTTTGACACAGAGGCTAAAGTTATGTTGGCAGCAGTGAGAAAATTCTCTCACTAGTTGTTGCGGTGAGAAACCTCCGCATTGCACCTTTAAGATTTGGCACTATTAGTTTAAGCCGGGGGGCAGCACGGCGGGGCAGTGGTTAGCGCATGTGCGGCACAGCTCATGTCTTGGGAACCTCCTGCGTGGGTTCAAATCCAGCTCCAGACTTCCTTGGCGGAGTTTGTATGTTCTCCCCGTGCTTGCGTGGGTTTCCTCCGGGCACTCCGGTTTCCTCCCACATTCCAAAGACATGCATTTCAGGTGGATTGGCCGGTCCAAATTGTCCCTAGGTGTGAATGAGCGGGCGAGTTGTCTGTCCCTGTGTGCCCTGTGATTGGCTGGCAACCAGTTCAGGGTGGCCCCTGCCCACTGCCCGATGATTGCTGGGGGATGGGCTCCAGCACCCCCGTGACCCTACTGAGGATAAGCGGTGCAGCTAATGAGATGAGTTCAAGCCGGGTTAGCACCTCTTTTCTAATGCTAACCGAACGAAAAATGGCAACATGTTTAGCTAACAGTTAGCATACAATGCTATATGTTAGAGAACTTGTACAAGATACACCTTTTCCCCTTTAAATATGAAAAAAAACAGAGTATTTTCCCCCAGCTCAGTTTTCATTGAAAAATAAATGAAACAAAGAGTAGTGGTGAGTCTTAAAATCAAGAGGTTTTCGATCCTCCGTCCATAAAATTCAGTTCCAGGATCTGAAGCAGTCTCAGTCCGAAACCTTGGGTGCCAGGATTGTTTTTTGTGTTGTTAGTTCCTTTGTCGAATTTGGGCGCGGCCCAAACACCCAAAAACCCTCGACGAGTCTCTGGAGTCACATCAAAACGCAACGTTTTAGAAAACCAGGTCGTTTGGACTTTTGTTTCTGCAGGGCCGCCCTCGCCGCCGTCTCGAAAACCTCCCAGATCCCCTCTTTGGTTTTTGCCGAACACTCCAAATAATCGTGCGCGCCGATGCGCGCCGCCATGGCGCGTCCGTCTTCCGGACGCACCGGGTCCAGCTTGAGTCTGGAGAGCTCGGTCCGGACGTGCTCGTCGTTGCGCAGGTCTTTCTTGTTGGCCACGAGGATGACGGGGACGTTAGGACAAAAATGCTTGACTTCCGGGACCCACTTCTCCGGGATGTTCTCCAAAGAGTCCGGACTGTCCACGGAAAAGCACATGAGGATGACGTCAGTGTCCGGGTAGGACAAGGGACGCAAGCGATCGTAGTCCTCCTGTCCTGCGGTGTCCCATAAAGCCAGTTGGACCTGTTTAGAATCCACTTCGATGTCCGCCACGTAGGTTTCGAACACGGTGGGGACGTAAACCTCCGGGAATTCGTCTTTGCTGAAGACGATCAGGAGACACGTTTTCCCGCAGGCGCCATCGCCCACCACCACCAGTTTTTTGCGGATGTCCACCGCCGTTTGCGTCTCCTTCCCCATGGTCCAAGAACCGGATCGTTGCGTTTTTTAGGCGACTAAGCGAGATCGCTTTATAAAGCGGAGCAGGGTTTCCTAAATATAGCAACCCAATCGGAAACAGGGAGGGGGAACTTTCCGCTTGTGAAGCAACCGGTGATTGGACCGAGTTGGGTTTCCCCTTGAAAATCGGGGAGGGCTGTCTGAAATCTCCTTTCGAGCACATTGTGTCGATATGAAAAGAAAATCAGTGTCCTAAAATATGAAAATCAAGAAAATAAACTTCTGATTGCATAACTGTCAACCTCCACGGCTCCATGCCCTTACAAAATACAAAATCATCTTACACCAAACCTGTTTATTCATGTAATTTAACATGATACATTGTACATGTGTTTCACAGGGTTGGGTAGAGTTACTTTAACTGGATTACTTTCAATTACTTTTGGATTACTCCAATTCCAAATATGCTAATAAAAGACAAAAGAAACTAAATATGAGTAAAAATTACAATCAGCAGAAAACAATATAAAGTAAGTTTAATGAATTAAATCTAACTCTCACTACCTGACACAACTGGTCAAGTAGAAGTAGCCTACTGTACTTCAAGTAATTAGTTCACAACAAAAAAGAGATTATAATTCACGCGTTTTTTACCTACCATGGGCAGCACGGCGTCGAAGTGTTTAGCGCATATGCGGCACAGTTCATGTCATGGGAACCTGTCGTGGGTTCAAATCCAGCTCCAGACTTCCTGTGCGGAGTTTGTATGTTCTCCCCGTGCTTGCGTGGGTTTCCTCCGGGCACTCCGGTTCCCTCCCACGTTCCAAAAACATGCATTTCAGGTGAATTGGCCGGTCCAAATTGTCCCTAGGTGTGAATGAGCGAATGAGTTGTCTGTCCCTGTGTGCCCTGCGATTGGCTGGCAACCAGTTCAGGGTGTCCCCTGCCCACTGCCCGGAGATGGCTGGGATGGGCTCCAGCCCCCCCGCGACCCTAATGAGGATAAGCGGTGTAGCTGATGAGATGAGATGAGAACATGATACATTGCATATGTGTTTCGCAGGGTTGGGTAGAGTTACTTTAACTGGATTACTTTCAATTACTTTTGATTACTCCAATACCAAATATGCTAATAAAAGACAAAAGAAACAAAATATGAATAAAATGACTAAAATTACAATCAGCAGAAAACAATATAAAGTAAGTTTAATGAATTAAATCTAACTCTCTTGACACAACTGGTCAAGTAGAACTAGCCTACTGTACTTCAAGTAATTAGTTCACAACAAAAAAGAGATTATAATTCACGCGTTTGTTACCTACCGTCTCGATTACTGTAATGCACTACTCTCCGGTCTTCCGATGACCAGACTCAAGAGTCGTCAGCTGGTACAAAATGCCGCAGCGAGACTTTTAACTAGGACAAAAAAAGTCCGATCACATCACCCCAATTTTGGCTAACCTGCATTAGCCTAAGATGTGATTTCAAGGTTCTCGTATTATTATACAAAATCATACATGGACTTTCCCGGAACGGCAAAAATGATGTTGGCAAGCTGTTTGGATTTATTTTCATTTTGTTTCTGTCGCATTTTATGTTCGTTTTGCCGGAGATCAAAGAGATCAAAGCCAGGAGAGAAAGCTTACCACGTGTTGTGAGTCATCATTTGATTCATATTTAGTTTCTTTTGTCTTCTATTAGCATATTTGGTATTGGAGTCATCCAAAAGTCATTGAAAGTAATCAAGTTAAAGTAACCCTACCCAACCCTGGTGTTTCGTTATATCATATATATTGTTAATTAACATTTTGGTGCGAGATCCTGAGTTGCTCGACATGAATGAAGTTTATTATTAAAAAAAGTTTAAAAATTAAGTTGTTTGGACGTTCACTGTAGAACACAGGTGTCAAACTGGCGGCCCGCGGGCCAGATCAGGCCCGCTAAGGGATTGAATCCAGCCCGCGAGACAACACTCAGAGAAGCGCAGGAGAATAACGAGCTGCAGGTTGAAATATGTCAACTTGATGTTGCCAAAGCCAGGTGCCTCGAACAAAGACACGGTATTTGTATTTCTTTCTCTCTCTCTCTCTTTTCCACCCCTTTCTCCCGCTCTCTGTGTCCGTCTCTTTCACTCTCTGTGTCTCTCTTTTTCACTTCCTTTGTTGCTCTTTGTCTCTTTCTCTCTCTGTGTCTTTTTAACTTATTTTGCTCCAACTTAGTTTTTTCCTTTTCTCTCTTTTCTCTTTCTCTCTTCCTACCCTTCGCACTTTCTTTTCCCTTTTTTCTCCTTCTGTCTTTCTATTTCTCTTTGGATTTCTTTCTTTTCTTTTACCCCTCTCTCACGACTTTTTATCTCTTTTGTTTCTCACGCTCTCTCCCTTTTTTCTTTCTTTGTCCTACCTTCTCTCCTTTTCCCTCCCTCTTTCTCTTATTTCTTTATCTCTCTTTTACTTTCTCTTTAATCTCCGGCCCCCGACAGAATGTTTGTTCTATCGTGTGGCCCCCCGAGTTAAAATGAGTTTGACACCCCTGCTGTAGAATAAAAAAATACATGCAAATATAATTAAGTAGAATAATAGATTTTCTTATTCAAATTATGAATTCATTTTCTGCATTAAATTATTGTTGGTAATATACTGATTAAAGGGATAACCACAACCCTGTCTTTTTTCATTTTCTCCTTTTATGCTTCCTTTTTTTCTCAACTTCTTTATACAACATAATAATTCGTAATATAATGCATCAAAGCAAGAGAGCCGTTTGAGAGACGGCTCTCTTTAATGAGTTGAGCCGAAAAAGCCGGTTCTCTAAAAAGAGACGGACTTCCTTTCACGACACAACTACCACAGAATGATGCATGATGGGAAATCCCCCAGGCGGCAGACACATGCGCACAGTAGCATCAAACCGCTCGCTTCGTTTGCAACGAAAAAAAACAATACCGAGATAGAGGCTACCGCGGCGAACTCGTTTGACTTGATGGATTTGCCGTTTCGTGATAGTCGGTCTATACAGGATGGTACCCATCATTGACAAATTTGCCTTTTTCCGTACGGATTTTCTTGTACGTCGTACACGTCTTAAAATGCATAATAAACGTACTATGTACAGCAAAAACGTACAGGTTGACAGGTATGTGATTAAATTGGAGGAAGGAAGTCGGGTCGGTTGTAAACGACTCGCCCAAAAATAGAATGATTCACTAGGGCTTTGTTTTAGGCAAGACGGTACAATGAGCATTTTCACCTGAAAAATCACATAAACAATTAAAAACTATCGATATAATAATAATAATAATAATAATTTCCTTCGTATTGTCATTCTTTGTAACAATGTACACAGAACGAAAAGTCGATAAACCTGACCCGTTGTAGCGAGTCGATGCAGCCGCAGCCAACAGAGGGCGCCGCCATTATACCAATAAGGTATGTCTCGGCCGAGGCGCGAACCAGCGACCTCCCAGTCTCAAAGCGGGCACACTACCATCTAGGCTACTGAGCTGGTAATAAGCATTCGAGTACTAAATACTCTACAAAAACAGAGTGAAGTATGCTAGGTCTTTCGTGAACGAGCCGATAGAAACCTTTGGAAAAATAATGGAAAAAAACTGAAATATCACGTTTATTTAAACTGTTTAGCAAGGAATTCCGTGAAACACTGAAAAAACTGGTATTTTAAATGTATTAGAGAAAAAAAAAAGAAGAAAAAAACCACCGAAGGAAGCGTGTCAGACGTTTTGTAAAAAAAAAACAGTGTCAAGAACCAGAACAGGATCAGGACCCAATCGCGTGACGTTCTCACACAAGCCTTTATTTGACTGGAAATGGGGAGTCATGCACGTTAGGCAGCCGGTCTGGCGAAGAAAGACAAAGACAGAGACCGACGAGATCGATACCAATTGCCCGAGTTGATATCGGACATATGAGATGATACCGGACAGGACGGACAGACAGGATTGATAACGAATCAGGTTATCGAAAATAAACAGGAGAAACTTGACGGGAACAAAAACTGGAGAAAATAACAAACAGGACAAAAACAGACGGAAACAAAACTGGAACACGAAATTAAACAGGATCAAAATATCCTGCGTGGGTTCAAATCCAGCTCCAGACTTCCTGTACGGAGTTTGTATGTTCTCCCAGTGCTTGCGTGCATTTCAGGCGAATTGGCTGGTCCAAATTGTCCCTAGGTGCGAATGAGCGAATGAGCGAGTGAGTTGTCTGTCCCCGTGTGCCCTGCGATTGGCTGGCAACCAGTTCAGGGTGTCCCCTGCCCACTGCCCGATGATTGCTGGGATGGGCTCCAGCACCCCCACGACCCTACTGAGGATAAGCGGTGCAGCTAATGAGATGAGATGAGACGTTTTAACAATTTTTTTAACAGCAATTAAACATACAATTTCATTATATCATATCCCAACAATATGAGTTTTTATCGACACTTTTAACAGCAATTAAATACTTTTGTTTGGTTTTTGGGGTTTTTAGCAAATAAGCAGAAGTGAATCAGAATCAAAAAAGTGATTATTTTAGAGAGTTGAGCAGAAAACCACAGGATGCCCCCAATAAGCAGGGGATGGCTGACTCCCTATTGGTGTGTGAGTGTGTGTGTGAATGGGTAAGTGTGAAGCACATAGTAAAGCGCTTTGGGAGGTCTTCATTGCCTTGAAAAGCACTATATAAACGCAGACCATTTACAATTTGACCAGCAAATCACAAAATAATCCTATATTCACATTGTGGGAGGAGCCTTTGTTTTACGCTGTGCGAGACGATGCAGTTCCAATTTTTCACCTGTAGGGGGCAGCCACACCAGCCACCTACTACTCCAGGCCACCAAAGCCTTGTAAAAAAATCATCGCTCTCTCCAAGGAAACAAAACAATATCAAATCTGGTTTACGGCGAGCCTCAATCCCGGAGCCTCTCTCCACACGACAACGCGTAAGTATTTTCAGCTCCTTTGTTCAAGCGGCAGGAGAAAAAGCTGCTCCCGCGTGTGGATTTCCCACGCCGCCGCTGCCGTCGTTGTGCGAGCATTTCCCCCTTTTGTTTAGCGGCGGAGGGCCCCCCGTGTTTGCAAGTTGAAGGGATGCCATGTTGTTTAGCCGATGAATGTTTGCTCGCTTTTTGCTAGCGCACAGCACCGTGTTAATCATTAGCGCTAGCATAGCATACGATGCGCCATTTCCCCCCCTGATGTCAAAATATCAAAAACACGCCACTATGCATATTGAACACCAAACCTTCTGTGTAACAATAATCGCACAAAGAGTAAAAAAAAAACAGTGTTGATTCTTCAAACTGTTGATGTCAAGCAAACACAAGCATCATAAACAGGCCGGGACCATGCTAACGTTAGCTAGCTTACGTTAGCATGCTCCACTATTAGCTAACTATTTTAACACGGAATTAAATAAAACACGATGAGTAAAGTGTTATTTTTGGATAGAAATTATCATAATTTCTTATAGGGTGATTCAAATTAATAATTTTTGGTGTTGTTAACCTTTTAGCTAAGCCGCTGTTAGCATGCTAGTTAGCTTCCCTTTTGCACTACCCCGGCGTCATTTTTACGCAACAAACATTATATTCATTTCTGTTTGTTTTGTTTAACAAATACAACACCAAGAAGGCTTTTTATTTTATATGTGTTATCGGAATAATTTGGACATATGTACACTCCCGGTTGGTTAGTATGCTCACATGCTAATCTAGCAACGAATGCTACCAAGCGCTGCTTGTTTGGTTCTTTTGTGTTCGTTAACATGTTTTTCTCAATCGGTTTTACTAACCAACCTCTCTGTTATATATTTACCAACTCAGATCATAAGAGTTGTTGATATTTTGCCAGCCGATCGATTGTATGCGCGAGTTATGGAAGCATTTATGTTAGGTCTGATCAAAGTGTTGTTGCAAAGAATGATCGTTTTTGTTTAACAAAGAAAAATGTCGGGAGATTGCAAATTAACTAGTTTTAACGGTTAGGGTTGAACTGGTAAATGATTATTTTCCTCCCGTGTGATACGGCGAAGTACCCAGAATGCTAGAACATCCATTGCAAAACAAAAGAATACACAGTGCAAGCTACGTGTAGTAGATCTCACGAAAGTGTCAGTCAAAATTAAACATTTATCGTTTGAAATTGGATATCAGAAGCTGTATTTTTCTACAAAAGGACCGTGTGAAGGTTTGATCAAAACGATTAGGTAAATGCATGTCGAATTGTAAACAACAGTTGACACAGTCAGCTGCAAGTGGATACAAAACTGTAAAGGTGTATGTCTGATTAAATCAAACGTCTCTCAAAACAGTGCAAAGAACACAAAAAAACTCAAAAGGAAAATCTTTTTTCTAATATAAAGAAATTGCATTTATTACTAGTAAAATTTGAGTAGCAATTCCAGGTATCTGTACTGATACCTTGCTTAAGCTATATTTACTAACCAGGACCCAGAAAACAATCAGGAAAGTGACAGTTACACTATGTTATGTTACAGGAAAGAATTCTAGAATCAAAAGCTAATTCTCAAGAAAATTTGATTTGCAAATGGAATCCCTAACTATGTGGTTTGTGTACAGATAACTGCTCAAGATCTGGTAATCGGTATCTGCTTGAAGAAATTTCATAAACATTTTTTGCAAAAAAATTGTCCACAAATTCGCAGCATGACAAGTATTTGCTGTATAATTAGATCACAGGATTTAATTTTGCAGTTTTTAATTGACTACATAAAGCAATATGACAACGGGTAGGGGAGTGAATCCATTTTGATGCAAGGGTCGTAAGGTGCTGTTGGCGATGGACAGAAACTTACGTAGTGTGTTCCAAACTCCAGTATCCCTGATAAAAACAAATAACAACATTGTATATAGGAAGTACTACTTATACGAAATAATTTGTGTATGTACATGAATTAATAACATTGTACATACATACATATATATATATATGTATATATATATATATATATATATATGTAAAGGCAAAGATGACATTTTATTTACCTTTAGTGTGATGCGACTCGAGCCGGTACAGGGGGAGTTAACTGGGTGGGTGAAGATGGTCGGAAGGAGATAGCAGATCAAAACTAAAACAACTTACAACTTACTTACAACTTAAACTTGTCAGGATTGACATGCCCTCGGAAAATTGCCTTGCTTTAATCGTCTCCTCATTTTGAATAATAGTCCTGGCTGTCAATTGGTTACGGAATTCAACTTAAAGAGGGTGGTGATTTCTGTGCCTTTTTTGTCTTCCTGATAGTCACAAACCTTTTTTGTTCATGTTTATCATGTTTTTGCTTCCCCCTTTAACATCCCAAGTTTTGGGACCAAGGTTAATTAATACAGTCCATACAGTACAGTGTTGCCGATCCGCAACGTTTTTACGAAGCACACAAGATTAAGCCAGATGTCGTAAGGCAGGGTCGAGGTATCCCGGTGGCCTACTGTACTTCTTGACTAAAACATTTAAGTGGATCTAGATAATTAAACAGTAGGAATATTTATCCCGGAGGTCTACTGTACTTGACTAAAACCTCTAAGATGGTACTGCATAATTAAACAATAGGAATATTATCTCCCTGTTCTCTGTAAGCTTTCCCGTGGAATGAGCATTCCATGCAGCATCCTAGGTATGAATGACGTGGCCTGGCAGGAGACGAGAGCTGGGATGCTGCATGCCAACGGTGCTCCTGAGGCTGGAGTGGTCCGGGTCCACAGCGGAGGGCCCCTGGCCGCAGTGGCTGGCCAGGCTCCCGGGCCCCCCCACTTACAGGGCATGGACAGGGCGGGAAACCCAGCGCCGGGAACTCCGCAGCCACCGCTGAGCGGCCGCTCGCAAGACGACGCTACAGTCGGTTACTTCTTCCAGAGACAGCCCGGGGAGCAGCTCGGGGGTTGCGCACCCGGCAAGCATCGCTGGCCCACCGGGGACCCAAATCATGTTGATCAGGTGCAGTCAAATGTCAGATTTTTTTTTTACTTGAATATTAATTGTCTATTGCCATTTCGTTTACAACGGGATTAGACGTGGCACTCCAGGATAAACAAGTAATACAAGGTTTAAAAGAGGCAGCGGTCAGGGTGAGCGGAATTATATTGTCAGCTTTGCTGCGGTCGGAAAGGTCCTCCAGATAGGGCAGAGAGTAGCCGATGATTTTTTGGGGCTGTGTTGATGACTTGTTAACCCAGCATACCCTACCGTGATGCCATCTTCCCGTATGCTCTCCACTTTGGCTCTGCAAAAAGATACCAACAGCTTTTGTTTATTGTTGGTCAGTTTTATTAATTTGTATGACTTTGTTTTTGTTATAACTTCCCATTAGTACATTTTAAAACGTACATTATATTACAGTGCTGGGACATTATGTGAAAACATGTCCATTTCCATTTTTTTATCATCAAAAAAAGGATCAGCAAACATAACAAAGAAAAAAATCCTAGTTTTGTGTTAAAATAGTTTTTGGACATAATTTCCGTATGTAAAAAAAAAACCTTTGTAATTTTCTTTGTTTTTTTTATTTTATTTGTTGTTGTTGTTGTTGTTGTGTTTTTTTGGGGGGGTATGTGTTTGTCTTGCTGTCGGTCACCCATCTCGAGGGATATGACCTGGATAGATAGATAAATACAGGACTGTCTCAGAAAATTAGAATATTGTGATAAAGTTCTTTATTTTCTGTAATGCAATTAAAAAAACAAAAATGTCATACATTCTGGATTCATTACACATCAACTGAACTATTTCAAGCCTTTTATTATTTGAATATTGCTGATTTTGGCTTACAGCTGAAAAAAAACTCAAAAATCCTATCTCAAAATATTAGAATACTTCCTCAGACCAAGTAAAAAAATAATTTTATAACAGCAAAACTAAATCATACATTTGAAAATGTCCATTGATGCACTCAGTACTTGGTTGGGAATCCTTTTGCACGGATTACTGCATCAATCCGGCGTGGCATGGAGGCAATCAGCCTGTGGCATTGCTGAGGTGTTATTGATGCCCAGGATGCTTTGATAGCGGCCTTCAGCTCATTTGCATTTGTAGGTCTGGTGTCTTTCATCTTCTTCTTAACTACATCCCACAAATTCTCGATGGGGTTCAGGTCAGGGGAATTAGCAGGCCAATCAAGGACAGTGATGCCATGGTCAGTGCACCAGTTACTGGTGGTTTTGGCACTGTGGGCAGGTGCCAGATCATGCTGGAAAATGAAATTCTCATCTCCATAGAGCTTTTCAGCAGATGGAAGCATGTAGTGCTCTAAAATCTCTTGGTACACAGTTGCATTTACTCTGGACTTGATGAAACACAGTGGACCAACACCAGCAGCTGACATGGCTCCCCAAACCATTGCTGACTGTGGGAACTTCACACTGGATTTCAAGCAAACTGGATTTTGCTCCTCTCCAGCCTTTCTCCAGACTCTGGCGCCTTGACTTCCAAATTAAATGCAAAATTTGCTTTCGTCTGAAAAGAGGACTTTGGACCACTCTGCAACTGTCCAGTGCTTCTTCTCCATAGCCCAAGTCAGACGCTTCTTCCGTTGTCTTGAGTTCAGAAGTGGCTTGACCATGGGAATACGGCTATTGTAGCCCATTTCCCTGACACGTCTGTGAACTGTGGCTTTTGATACCTGGACTCCAGCTTCAGCCCACTGTCTTTGAAGCTCCCCCAAATTCTGGAAGCGGCTCTTCTTCACAATTTTGTTAAGGCTGCGGTCATCTCTCTTGGTTGTGCAGCGTTTCCGGCCACATTTTTCCCTTCCAACAGACTTTTTGTGGATATGCTTTGAAACTGCACTCTGTGAACAGCCTGCTCTTTGAGAAATTTCTTTTTGTGTCTTACCCTCCTGATGGAGGGTATCAATGATGGTCCTCTGGACAGCAGTCAGATCAGCAGTCTTCCCCATACTTGTGATTTAGTTTACTGAACCAAGCTGAGTGTTTTTAAGGCTCAGGAAACCCTCGCAAGGTGTTTCGAGTTAATTAGATGATTCAGGTGATTAGTTGAATAGCCTACTTGTATACTTTTTCATGATATTCTAATATTTTGAGATAGGATTTTTGAGTTTTCTTAAGCTGTAAGCCAAATTCAGCAATATTAAAATAATAAAAGGCTTGAAATAGTTCAGTTGATGTGTAATGAATCCAGAATGTATGACATTTTTGTTTTTTTAATTGCATTACAGAAAATAAAGAACTTTATCACAATATTCTAATTTTCTGAGACAGTCCTGTAGATAGATAGATAGATAGAAAGAAAAAAGTCAGACTTTTCGATCTTTAATCAATTAACCGATTGATTGTTAAACTATTGTTGGTGAGCTGCTCTGTATTAAAAACTAGTAAAATCCTGCACCCTTGACCACATATGTTTATTTCTTCTTCAGGTCCGTGCCGTGGATGAAATGAACTATGACTTTCAAGCTCTTGCTTTGGAGTCCAGAGGAATGGGAGAGGTAGGCTTTTTTATTATAGAATAATGTTTTCTAATTATTAAGATATACTCTAAATGATTCATCTTAAGACTATCAAAGATCTCTAAAATACATAGAATTTTATTTTGTATTCATTTCTACACCCCGTGCAAATACCTTCTCTAATCTACCATTTTTTCTTTTGATTTCAAGCTTTTGCCAGCAAAAAAGCTCTGGGATTCCGACGAGCTTGCGAAGGACGGAAGGAAAGGAATGCTCCTCGGAGAGGAGTGGAGGGACAATGCATGGGCTACTTCACGTGAGTCATTCCTATTCATGATCCGTTTTTAATAACTCGCTTAGTAGATTTCTGACGTCAGCGTATTTCTTTTAGACCATTCAGTCTCCCAGCCCATCATGGTCCAGCAGCGCCCGGGTCAGGGTTTCCACGGGAACGGCGATGCTAATTCTGTGCTCTCGCCTCGCTCGGAAGGCGGAGGCCTGGGCGTCAGCATGGTGGAGTACGTCCTGAGTTCGTCTCCTGGCGACAAAATGGACTCTCGGTACAGGAACGGCGGCTATGTGAGTTGGGGTGTTTCAAATTTTACTTGTATGTTTATTAATCTGTGTCCAGAAATGAAATGAGCTGCAAAAATAGTATACCTAGTATATATGTTTTGTTATTATGTTAGTACTTTTAAGTTTCTAGAAGTGGAGCTAAACAATCACACGCTGCATTCCAAAAATAGGGAATTCTGATGTATCATACTCATATGGTATCTTATACGACCTCAGAGAGAACGAAAGCTGCAAAAGCTTCGTTTCCCTGGTCATGTTTTTACTTATCCCTTAGCACAAGCCTTAGCAAATAAAAGCAGTAAAAATAATGCAGCCGAGGCGAAGAGAAATGCTATTGGCTGAACTACCTCCCTCAATGTCTATCTGCATTTTCATGATGCAGTGACACAAACCAATAATATACACAGCTTCAGCGACACAGGCTGAGGAGATCTTTTTTTCCTCATGGCATGAGGCTCTTTAACTCCATCCGACGGAGTAAAGGCCCACATTAAACCACACCCCCCACATTGCATATTACCGTATTTTCATTGCAGTGTGTATTCTGTGTAGCACTATCTAGATCAGGGGTAGGGAACCTATGGCTCGGGAGCCATATATGGCTCTTTTCATGAGTACATATAGCTCCGAAATAAAATGTAACTATCGCACATCTCTCTGTGGCGTTCCAAAGTCAAGTGATTTCATCCCGATTTTGGTCCATATCAAGCCGAAGCAACTTAATGCAGAAGTTCAATAAGAAACCATTTAAACTGGTAAATAAAAACACTGGCAAACGACTTTGATTGGGTGAGCAGTACAGGTGGGCGGATCCCTGCACACAGCGCAAGGCACTTCCTTCTCTCTCTTTCGCTCAGTGCACACTACACCGAAAGTGAATATGACCATATGCTTATCCTTTGCAGTAATTTGTGACATTTTTACAAAAGAACTTTGCATGCACATTGTTTTGAAACCGTTATTAAGGACAAATTTCATGGAAAAAATTGCCTCAACACTCTTAACTGAAGGTGGAATACAAATTGTAAATGGCATATTTACATTGACACAGGATTTGGCATTATTATCATTGCATACATTTGATTAAATCATCAAATGACACACAGTGAAATAAAATGTGCAGAATACCGGTAATTAGCTTTTGTCCAGAGAGCGTGTTTGGCAGATTTTTTTTCCAATTTTGTCTGAAAGTATATGATGTGGCTCTCTTAATTTCTTTTTAAAACATTTTTTGCTTTTATGGCTCTTTGGGTCAAAAAGGTTCCTGATCCCTGATCTAGATACTCTATATAACACGTTACATTGGGTATTAACACGTCACATTGGGTATTTGTATTGTATTCTTTTGTTCTCCAGTGCAGGGATACTGCTGGAAGTGTGAATTTCCCTGCGGGGATGAATAAAGTATCTATCTATCTATATCTATATCATACCAGCATTTTATATGATGTCAACTTATAGAAGACAGGTATCTTATATGGTAAATGGTCTGCATTTATATCTTAGAGGTATAACCCTAGAAATGCACCAACACCGCAACATTTGATTTAATATTTTTTTGGGTATGCAAAAATGTTGTTGATGTTGTATAGTGGGGAAAATGCCATTAAGAGGGGACAAATAAACAACTAATTCCAAATAGTAAGGTAAGAACGTCTTAAGGAGGTAGACCGCTGTATCCTGGAGCTGGATAATAACATTATATAAACCGCTTTCTGTAAACATTTCACATTATACAATTTCTTAGAAATGTATCGCCGGTTGGCTATTTTCAGAACCAATCCCCAAGTTTTCTCTGGGTGATTTTTTTTTTTTTTGGTTCACCCTTAGCCCAGACCATCTTTCATACTGATACTTGTGGTATTTCTAATACAGGGTGGAGGTGATGCGGACCAGGACGGCCGAGAGAAAAACGATGGCCCCGAGAAAGTCTCTCCTTTTGAAGAAGACAAAAGTCCTGAGATGAAGGTGGGGGACGACGGCGATCCC
This sequence comes from Urocampus carinirostris, assembly GCF_059441175.1. Lineage (NCBI taxonomy): Eukaryota > Metazoa > Chordata > Actinopteri > Syngnathiformes > Syngnathidae > Urocampus > Urocampus carinirostris. The sequence goes on from NC_142368.1 coordinate 17,037,036, forward strand.
GCAATGGCCAACGGAAGGGGTTTATTAAACGGCATGGACAGAGATTGCAAAGACTTCAAGTACGTTTGCAACATCTTTGATGGGTTTATAACATGCTAACGGAACTCGCTTGCGCTTCAGTCCAACTCCGGGTAGCCGCCAGGCTTCTCCAACAGAGGCTGTGGAGAGGATGGGCCCCAATCAGTCAGGGTTGGAGATGATGGCCCAGCACCACATCCACGCTCATCACGCCCACGCACTTCAACAGCAGAACCACAACAAGGGCCCAGTGGAGGACTTTCAAAACCAGGAAGCCCATGGCATGGGCGGCATGGAGCAACAAGCCGGCGTGGAATCCCTCCAGTTTGAATATGCCGGCAACCAGATTCAGGTGGACTCCTCCGGTACACCGATGGGATTATTTGACTATAACTCACAGCAGCAGGTCCGTGTTACAGAATAAAAAACGTAGGTTCATCCGCAGCAGATTCTTAACCCTTTTGGTCTTCTCTCCAGTTATTTCAGCGGTCAAATCAACTCACCGTTCAGCAGCTCACTGCAGCCCAGCAGCAACAGTATGCCCTGGCAGCAGCTCAACAGCAGCACCTTGGTAAGTTTGACCTGATTTTACCGAGGGGGTTGTTTTAATCAAGTACAGTAGACACCCCGGTATACATTATTCTGTTCTGAGGTGGTGATCGTACTTTAAAACTGTCGTATGGAAGGGGATACAGCTACGCAACTTGGCGAGGGTAGTGATTTGCGTGCTTTTTTTCGTATTCTTTAAATCGAGTTTTGTTTCCGCGGTTGTCATGTTTTTGCTTCTTCTTTTAACATTACTGCAAGTTTTGAGACTCATAGCTAAAGAAATTCAACTTTGTTCAACAAGATCCTGAACCAAACGAAGCGAGAGGAAGGGAACATTTTGGGGGGAGTTGTTGAGCCAATAGCATATCTGCATTTTCATGATGCCTTGACACAAACCAATAGCAGACCAGGATCTTGTGTGACATCGACAAGGAGCAGACAGGCATCTTTGAGACGTGCGAGGCTGCAAAATAATGTTGATGTTGTGTGGTGAGGAAAATCTGGTACAGAGGGACCAAAAAACATCTTTTTACACACGTAAAGTAAACTCAAGGTGGGGAGGCCATCAACCAAGGTTCTTGTGTAATTGATTAATCCAGTGGTGGAAACTACAAACTAGATTACTGTGCTGTATTCTGCTAATAATTTGAATCTCACTATTGATTTTATTTTCTCATAATTTAGCTGGCCTCGCCCCTGCATTTGTGCCAAACCCTTACATCATTAATGCCGCACCTCATGGAGCGGATCCCTACACCGCAGCAGGGTTGGCAGCGGCAGCTACTCTTGCAGGTAATATCCCACACCCTTTCTCTTTAAATCGATCACGCCTTTTTATTTTCTGTCCCCAAAAAAACGAGAATATAATATCCCGCCCCCCAACAGGGCCCACAGTGGTTCCACCACAGTACTACGGTGTCCCTTGGGGTGTGTACCCAGCCAACCTTTTCCAGCAACAGGCCACATCTACTGCCAATCATTCTGCCAATCAACAAGCATCCAATCAGGGACCAGGACCTGGCCAACCTCAGGTAATGTCGCCAGAATAGGCTGCCCCAACAAATGTATTTGTGAACATTTTACCTCATGATCACACTTTTTTTATTCTCGTAGCAGAGACGGATGATAGAGAATGGCGAAAACAATATTGAAGAAAATTTTGTTAGTATTGTGCTCGTAGTTGTCAATAAATGATTTTAATTATTCCCACATGTATTAAACAATGTTTTTCACCCTAAATGCTTAGTTTAAACTGAGAAAAAGTTTACCCAAAATTTATATCGCTTTTTAATGAGAAATTGGGACAGTTGTGAGTTATCCACAGATTCACCGTTCTCACCTTTTTAAGTACTGACCCATTTTCATGCCTGTTTTTTGCTCGGCCCTACCTCAAAAGTTTCAATTAAAAATAAAAGATAATTTTCAATAAATAAAGTTTATAGTAATAGAATAAATGCTAATATAAAATACACATCAAATGTATTGCCTTAATTTTCATGATACAATAATACAACAAAATCCGAGGGCTTCTCCTCTCAGTGCAAAGTAACATAAATAAAAAAATGTAAGAAGAGATTGACAAAAATAATTTATTAATGATGTATACTGAATCTGTGCATATTCTCGCCAGCAGTTGTACAGTACATTGTTCTTATGATTTCTTAGATGTTCAAGGTGGTAATGCAGGGTTCGCACAGGTGCTTGAAAGCCTGGAAATTGCTTACATTTTTCTGTTGTGTTTTCAAGGATTGAAAAGTGCTTGAATTTTGGTTGAAGTGCTTGTAAATGTTTGAAATTGTTGCCCAACTGTGCTCTTCGGTGGCTTCACTTTTTAATCTCAGTTCTTCTTCCTTTGTAATTTACTGCAGCTGGCATTAGATTGTAGTGCATTGTCCTATGAAGCTTCTTCACACCCTGTGGGTCGCTTCAAGAGAGCCGGTGCATGCTACACCTGAGCAGGGCACTATAAAATGTTTATTAATTTACTATGGGCCATGCAAAAAATTAAGGGAATGATTTCCCAGTGGTGAGTTGTCATAGGAAACGCTTTCTGCAAATGAAAATGTGGCTCCTCCATCCATTCATTATCTGCACTGCTTTTCCTCAGTAGGGTCGCAGGGGTGCTGGAGCCCATCCCAGCTATCCTCGGGCAGTGGGAATGGGACACCCTGAACTGGATGCCAGCCAGTCGTAGGGCACACAATGACAGACAACTCGCTCGCTCATTCACACTTAGGGACAATTGGAATGTGGGAGGAAACCGGAGTGCCCGGAGGAAACCCACGCAAGCACGGGGAGAACATGCAAACTCCACATGAGGTTTGATCTCATGACCTCAGACCTTTTACCCAGACATCTCCTGAGGAAGGATTAGTCTCAAAACAACTATATTCGCGATTTAGTCAAGATTTAAAAATCCGTCTTGATAATTGCACGCGCAAAATTAAAAATTGCAGATATATTTTGTGGCTCTGCAAAATACATCATTCACACTGGGTTGTTTCCTTTTAATGGTCTTTGAAAAGTTAGAATTTTGGCTTTGAAAGTCTTTAAAAGTGCTCGAATTTTGTAAAAGGTGTACGAACCCTGTAATGGCTCTTGGGAAGAAACTGTTTCTCATACTTTTGGTTTTAACTTTGATGCACCTCTAGCGTCTACCAGAGGGCAAAATAAAATTATTATTAAAAAGGGAATATAATATATTATGTATATGTGTATAATATGATATTGTTCCATGTATTTTTAAAGTGATTAAGCTTTCTTTCTCCAGGTAATGCGCACAGGAAACAACCAGCGTCCTCTCACGCCCGGCCAAGGTCAACAAAGTCAGCAGGAATCTTTGGCGGCTGCTGCTGCCGCTGCCAATACCGCACTGGCATATGCGGGAATGCCCGGTCGGTGCTAGTCCAACCCACCCCGGCACCGTTTTTCAGCTATTAGACTAACCCGTTTCATTTCTCAGGTTATCAAGTGCTGGCCCCTGCCGCGTACTACGACCAGACCGGCGCTCTGGTAATGGGCCCCAGCGCCCGAACTGGCCTCGGGGGACCCGTTCGTTTAGTCCAGACTCCGCTCCTGATCAATCCTGCAGCAGCGCAGGCGGGTAAGTACAGTGTCAGTATATGGACAATTCAGCGTGCTATCCATTACTTGGAAGAGGTTTCACAACTGATCACATGTATGCCATGTCCAGGCTTGTAATTTGCCCCCTTAATATTCTTTTATGTATACTTGTGTATACAGTAGTTTATAGTTTCTGTTTTTTACGCTGGCAACTGTGTGGACATCAAATTAAGAATTTCATTGTGCAGGGAAAGGTGGTTCTTTACTGTGCACATGACAATAAACACTTTGAATTTGAATTAAAACTATTTAGGACGGGAGATGGCCAGTGTGCCACCTAAGGACAGCTGAGGTGCTCGTGGACCTGTTCTCAAAATATCTCACAAGTGATGGGTTCTTGGGATTTTTACAAAAGTAATTTTAAAATAAATAGAAAATACGAATTGAATGAAAATTAAAGAAACGCATGTGTAAAAAAGTAAAATAAAAGAAAGAGCTCATATGAAAGAAATCAAACTGAAAATTATAAATGTATGAATAGAAAAATGATTGAAAAAATAAAGCCAATAAAAATAATTTAAAATAATGCATACAATAAGAAATAACAATTAAAAAAAAAAAATCAAAATTACATAACATGTTCAGACTTTTTTTAAAATTGTGTAACAATAACCCTGATATATATATTTTTCCAAGTGATGATATTTGGGTGTTGACAGTATAGTTTAATTTTTATGAACAGCATTTTGTGAGCAAGACCAAAGCCATTCCCTGGCGTTCATTCTTGGTGGGTTAAAAAAAGAAAAACACATCTGACAAAAATAGAAGTTGGGCTCACCAAATAACCCAAATTGGGCAGAAATTTGAACACGCGCCTTATAATCAAATGTGCCTTAAATGTGGACAAATTTGGAAATGCGGTTACTATATTTGTGCAATTATAAATTGTTTGATACATTTATAGTTGACCAGAACAAAATGTAGTTGTCCACAATTGCATAAAATGGTGGATGCAACAGAAATAATACCCTGATTGCAACGGGCAGAGCGCCGTATCTGACAAATGGCATTTTGGTTTATCTCATTCACACATTGAATAAAAATTGGTATACATTTTTGTTTAGCTTTGTTTTATGCTCAGACGATGCATTGGAAGTGACAAAGGGTTTAAATGTGTGTGATCATGCATTCGTTCATATTTTACTACGGCCAAAATACTTTCCACAATGCCTTTCTCTTCATTCAGTCCCGATTCTTGTGCGTGTTGTTAAAACTTCAGCGATCCAGGATTGTTTTTCTGTGGTACCACGGACCGGTTTAATGTCTGACAATATTCCTGCGGCCTGGCCCAAATATAAGACTAAGTATTTTGTACCGCTACTAAAAATGGTATGATGATCAGATAAAACCAAATGAAGGCTACATCCTCAGTGAAAAAGTGGAAAGGCTCTGGCGTGCTTCCTGTTGTGATATGGAATTGATTCCTGTTGCATCCAATGTTGCAAAATTGTGATATGTTCTGATTGGTCATTTATTGTACAAATACTTTACTCACTTACATTTTGTCAAGTCATGTTTATTTGTAGATCTGATCACAAAGAGTCTCAAATGGCTTCTAATCATATTTCCATGTGCCTTATAGTCCAGTGTACCTTGTATATGAAATAATTATCACAAAAGACATGATATAAATAACATATAACGTCGTTTTTTTCAACTTACTGAGGAATCTAGCCTTTGAATTAACCATTTCTTGCCCTTGTGGCCAGCAGCTGCAGTGTCTGCATCGGGTTCCGGCAACAACATGTCAGGTCCGCCGGCCAACGGCATGTACCGCTCCATGCCTCAGCCGCAGCCGCAGCCACAACAGCAGCAGGCTCCTCCACAGAACAGCGGCCTGCCCTCCAGCTCCTTCTACGGCTCAGGCTCAGTCGCCAACACCTCCCAGAGCAGCTCGCTCTTTTCCCACACATCAGCTCCACCCCCTCCGCATAGCTCCTCGCTGGGCTTCAGCGGTACCGGCAACTCACTCGGCGTGGGATTGGCGTCCGCTCTCGGGGGATTCGGATCTTCAGGTCGGGAGACAAGACGACCTGTGGGGTTTGATTTCAGAATTTAAAATCATTTCCTTCTTCTTTCAGTGGCGAGCTCCACGAGTAGCAGTGTGTCACGCCGGGACTCCTTACTGACAAGTTCCGACCTCTACAAGCGCGGCAGCAGCAGTTTAACTCCCATCGGGCAGCCCTTCTATAACAGCCTGGGTTATTCGTCCTCCCCAAGCCCCATCGGACTGACCCCAGGGCACTCGCCTCTTACCCCTCCACCTTCTCTTCCTTCTTCCCACGGGTCCTCCTCTAGCCTTCATCTAGGTGAGAGGAGCACGTTTTTCTCCCGTCATAATGGTGCCTCAGTTTTGGAAAGACGCCACCTTCGACTAAAACTTTGGGGGGGGGGGTGCCTTCATTTTCGACCAAATTTCAGTTTTGAACGGCCCCCGTCGAGCCAAGAGAGCATTCAAACCAAAAGGCCAGGCTAAACTAGCTCTTGGAGCAGTTAGTTGCAGTTACTAGTTACCTCATTTAAAAAGTAATTACTGTACCCTTCAGATTACTGACACCATAATGTAGCGCATTACATTGAAAAGAACTATGTAGTCCAAAAAAATAGCACACTTACTCTCAACGAAGCAGACCCTTTGAAACAGCTTTAAAATAGCCACATAGTAAAAGAAAAAGAAGAGAAACGTGTACACTAACCTGTTGAAGCAGTAAAGCCTTTAGATTTCTTGAACTGGATTGTGCAATCTTGAGAGCCTCCAATTGGAACATTGAGCAGAGGCGCTCCATATCCATTTTGGCTCCAGACCACTCAAAGATTTACTTCTCCATATCTAGGTCCTGCCAAGTAATTATTTTTCCTCCCGGTGCATTGCGAAAATAATGTTCTAAATAAGACCGAAATTCAGCGTTTACTCAATTCTGTGCTCACATTTCCATTGCACAAATTATATATTTTTTGTCTTCTGTAATAGTCAAGTCATGTTTATTTGTATAGAATAGAATATACCTTTTTTGTCATTGTTACAACATGGGATATAGTGTGACAACGAAATTGGACAACTCCAGTTCCACATTTTACAGTGAGGATAAGGAAAACAAAGAGATAAAGGAACAAAGAAGATGTTTTAACTGTCTTTGTTGTATAGGCTTTGTTTCCTCCGGAGGGGGGGGGGTATGAGGGGGTGAGGGACAGACAGAGATGGGCGGATCCAAGTGGATGTTTGATCTTACCGTATACACGGTCCAGTGTTTTTTTTCCCCCTAATTGCTCAGTCCACGTATTGAATGGATTTGGGAAGTACAGTCCATAAACATGCCCGATTAAAGTAGCGGGCGACGATAAAAGCTCCGTTGGGGTGTGAAAGCTGCTGTTTATTGATAGCAGCGGGCAGGGCATTTAGCGCTGTACTAACGTTAGCATCCGGTGGAACGTTAGCATCTGGTGGAACCTAAACAGCAAGCACAATGACCACAGTTGGCTCTCTCGGTAGATAGAAGCGTCTACGCGATACCGCTAGAAACTCTATTGAGTGAGCAGTGTGTGTCAATGATTCGGCCGTTATTGTAGCGCATAGTCCCAAACCCCTGTTTTTACCGGAGTCTCCGTCTCATTCGTGCCGGTGAAGCGTACGTCCTGCTAGTTGTAATGCGGCGTCGGGAAAGACAATACTCCGTGATGACAAAAATACTCCAATTCCGGACGCTGTTGGTGGCGATCCGCAGCTCAAATTCACTCATTTTGTGGACAATGGATCTGGCGTTGGTTAGGAACATGCTTGGGAGCGCTGGTCTGTGTGGTCGCCTTCTTAGCCCAGACCCGACTGGCAGCCTATTACTTTTGCTACGTCGTTGTCGGCAGGCAGATCACCCAGGGAGATCCGGTGGTCTCTGTATATCCCTCGGGATGTTGTGGATGTTATTGTATTTGCGAAAGGAGTCGAAGGGAAAATTAGCTAATGCTAACGACCAAACCTACAAATGTTAGTCGGCAATAGCCTCTCGTGTTAGGCTCAGCGATGCTAACTGCTAAAGTGAGGCTGGATGGTAATGCTAACTCTTACCTGGATAGAATGTGCCGTATTTATTTGTTTTAAGAATAACTGACTGAATTTGAGAAGTAAATTGCCTTAGCTTTCAGACAAATTTCAGCTTTTGATCGGCCCACTGCGAGCACAGAGAGTGTTTGAACCGAAAGGAAATAATGTTCCCCTAAACGTTTTTGTTGTCCTTAAGCCATACACACAATGCTAGAGTGACAATTTGCAGAGGACAGAGTTGTTAATAAAGTGGCTAAACTAGGCAAAAAAAAATATTGACAGGACATGGAAAGGTGGGGAGTTCATACCAATAGTTACTATTGTTCTACTTATACATTATTGTTATTTGGAAGAGTTAAGAAGATGCATAAGCAAGGCTAGCCTGAGAATTAATTGGAGAACTGATGTAGCTGCTAATAAAGAGCCTGAACTGAACAAGAGGTTTATTGACTCGACCTGGAGAGGGGTCAGGTTTGGATCAAGAGGCAGTATTGTTCCACTCATTGGTTGTAAAAATTGTGATCAACACACCCTGTTTTTGTCATCCTAGGCGGCCTGACAAATGGCAGCGGGCGCTTCATCTCTGCAGCGCCCGGCGCCGAGGCCAAGTACCGGAGCGCCGGCGGGACGTCCAGCCTGTTCAATTCCAGCAGCCAGCTCTTCCCCCCGTCCCGACCCCGCTACAGCCGCTCGGACGTGATGCCGTCCGGCCGCAGCCGTCTCCTAGAAGACTTCCGGAACAACCGCTTCCCCAACCTGCAACTCCGAGATCTGCCCGGACACATGGTGGAGTTCTCTCAAGACCAGCATGGATCCAGGTTAGGGGAGGAACTTTTGTTGTTATTTCGGGATGTTTTCGGGGATTGTTCGATGTAGAAAAGCAGTGGGATATTTGACATAAATTAGACAATATAAAATTGACTAAATTGAATTGAATAAATTATGATTTAGAAAAACATTTTTCACTGAATATAAATTTAAACACTATATACGGTACATGTTGCCTTCCTTTATAAGGTTTGTGTAAAGCTTTTAATTTGTTGCGGATAAAATAAAATGTTTTTTATTAGGTTCAATATGGCTCATTCAACAATTTTGCCCGCCAACCCCTAGTTTGTACAAAGATGAAACTATTCTGTAAATTTTGTGCCCTAACTCCTTGGAATCCAAATTAAGAGATGATAAAAGTATATATGTTACTTTTTCTTGAGCAAATACAATTCCCTGTCAATTATTTTTATCCTCGTTCTATCTCACACAAGGAATATGTATGTACGATTACAATTATTCTATTTAGTGTCATTATGCTCTCCTCCCAGATTCATCCAACAGAAGCTGGAGAGGGCCAGCCCTGCCGAGAGACAGATGGTTTTCGGAGAGATCCTCCAGGCAGCCTACCAGCTGATGACGGACGTGTTCGGGAACTACGTCATCCAGAAGTTTTTTGAGGTGGGTTGCGACCCCTGACTTTCCTCGCTGATCCCATTTTAACATTGTGGCTTCCATGTTCCAGTTTGGAAGCGCAGACCAGAAGCTGGCTCTTGCAACCCGCATCCGTGGCCACGTCCTCCCTCTGGCTCTCCAGATGTACGGTTGCCGGGTTATTCAAAAAGCCTTGGAGTCCATTTCTTCTGACCAGCAGGTAATTGTAAGTGAAATTTATTCTTAAAAAGTCTGCATGCTTTCATAATTCTTGGAGGATGTCGATGCCAAAACGTTTTTTTATTTGGGGGGGGATTTCAGAGCGACATCGTTCGTGAGCTGGACGGCCACGTTTTGAAGTGTGTTAAGGATCAGAACGGGAACCACGTGGTGCAGAAGTGCATCGAGTGTGTCCAGCCTCAAGCCTTGCAGTTTATTATAGATGCCTTCCAAGGCCAGGTACGTTGACTAGATATTATTGGATTTTAGTTAAAATGCAAATTTTTCGCAATGTTTTGAACCATTTTATAAAAAGGTAAACAATTCCCCAAAAATGGTTATTGTATTTTCTTTTTAAATCTAATTTGGATTTTACTTTGTTGTTGTTGTTTTGCTAGATGTACATTTGTTTCAATTTTTCGACGATATTAATATATATTTTTTTAGTTTGTTGGCATTACCTTTTCAGATTTTTTTTAACTTTTCCTTGTTTTTTAAATTGTAAAAAATGTAAAGTCTTTTGTTATCCTAGATTATTTTTTTTTTCTCACATTTTTTGGAGATCATGGAAAACACTGATGACAAATTTCTTGCATTTTATTTTTCATTGGTTTTCTTTTACATACTAGATTTTTTACTATTTGTCAAATGAAATGTAAGAAAATTTCAATTGTCATTTTAAAAATAGTATTTGTATTTTTGATTTGATAAAAATATACATTATTAGGTGCATTGGGGTAAAAAAAATGGTTCTTTATTGTCAGTTTTCATTCAATTTGTATATTTTTAAAGATCAAGCTTTTCCTAACATAAAAAATAAAGTGGTTCTGATTAAATGTCATAATTTATTAAGTTTTGTTGATTATTTGTTTAATAAGGAAATAAGCTCAATTATAGCAGTGTCTGAAATTGAAATTTTAATTTACGTTTCGTAGTGTCATAAATTTTGTTAGCTTCTTTAGAATCTTTCTTCTGGGGCTGAGGTTTTGGCTTGATTCCTTACCCCTTATTCAATATTCTTGTGTTCTCTGTTGCGTCTACTTTGGAAAATGATATGCAAATGCAAGACCTTATAACGCTTTGGAAAGTCCGGAAGCACAAAGTTATTTGATGCAGGCTTCTGATTGGCTTCCGATTATGCAAATTGCCATAAGAACAGAAATTCTGAAATGTCCAAACCAAACGAAGATTTCAAAATCGGAATAAAGCAAACGTTTGATCTGAAAAATAATCTTTTCTTTTTTTTTCCTTGAAAAAGTTGTCGGCCACCCGGGCGTAGACGTTTAGTAATTTGTACGCCTGATGTAAAAGATGCACGCCCCGGGCGTCCGGGCAGGCGTTATTTCAGACACTGATTATAGAATAGAATAGAATTGTCTTTATTTTCATTGATAACTACGTTGTGAAACATTGCATGCAACAAGATCTGATATGGCACTCCAGGGTAAAGCATGCAATAGAACGACTTTCAGGAGAAAAACGATAAGACTATCATGAAAAATAGGGAAAAAATTATATATATATTACAACATAGTGCTTGGAAAAACAGGCCTTGGTTATAATAATGCAATCAAGAAGAATAGGGCATTGTTACAATATTGCTATGAAAATAAGTGCAAAAACATTTAGCAGTAGCAGTTGAACAAAAAACAATATAATTCACAAGGTGTTTTGTATAATATATATAATTAGATAATAGATATTTGCATAATTATCTGTAACAATTTTTGTTATAGTAATAATCCTAGTGGGGGTTTGGTTTAAACTGAAGTTTTTTTTTCTTTTAAAAAAAGGATTCCTGTATGTATTTTTTTTTTTTTTTTTTTTTAGTTTATCTATTGGTTTTGCAGGTGTTTGTCCTCTCCACGCACCCTTACGGCTGTCGAGTCATCCAAAGGATTCTGGAGCACTGCACCCAAGAGCAAACTCTCCCAATTTTGGAAGAGCTGCATCAGCACTCGGAGCAGCTGGGGCAGGTAAGGGAAAGTCCAGAAAAAAAACAACCCATGTCTCATCATTTGTTGAGCATGCCTCCAACATTTCATTTAAAATCTAGAAAAAAAAATTGTGTGTGTGCTTTGTTAGCCTTCATTACATCTTGACGTGTGAAATATTCAAACATCCCCACTCCCTTCCCTCTCCTTCACCTATCCCATCCAGAAATATCAAGGCGTATCATTGGAGATGACCCCCAAAACATATTATACAGTGTCCCGTGATGCACTGTTCAAGGTCAGAACAATTTGCCTCTCTCTCTCTCTCTCTCTCTCTCTCAAGGATTTCTATCCCTTTTTCTTTCCTTTCCAGTTGTTAGGAGTCCATCATTTGCAGTGTTTCTCCTTCTTTTCCTTTCTTGCTATCGGCAACAGGGATTTCCAAAGGCTTTTTCTTCTTCTCTTTTTAAATATCCTTTTCCTAACATGTTTCATTTGATCAAATTTAATGACAGTAGACCCCCGAAATACGACATGAAGCTGTTCTACAGTGAAATATGTATACCGGGGGTAGAAAATTAGACTTTGAGCCTCCGGTATCCCGGATGAAAACAATAACAAAATAGTATCCAGTGACATTTTGTGCTTTGGTCAAACTTGGTTCACTGATTTGGGTAGTTTCATAGCACATTGTGTTCTGCAGAGGAATATTCCTTCTATTGCTAGAAAGCTGGAACTCTCCACCTGCTAAACCTGTTCAGGAGCCTCATGTGGGTTTCTGGCGCTCCCTAGTGGCTCCCTGGCGCTTTTTCATAATGTTTGATCATGAAATGAATCAATATATGGTTTGTGTAGGATGAAAGCGGAAGGTAAATGCAGTCTTCCATAATGGCTACCTGATGGCAGCAACGTATTATGTAAAGTGAAGTAGATCAGTGCCTTTATTCATAAAGTTTTGTAATAAAACACATTGTTTTTAAAATTACTTTTTGACAGTACAGACATTATTTGTATAAAAATGTCTAAAGTAAAGCACATTTATATATTTTAAACAAATACTTAAACCTGTAAGTTGGGTTGGTTCTTTAGTAGTAAATAAAGGTTTCTACTCCCCTTCGATCGCTATAACCCTAGTAATACCGTATAGTAAGTACTTCTTACATGAAACGAGTGTATATAACATGTTAAGAATATATAAAAATTCTATTTTTTGTGTGACATGACTTGAGCTGGTACAGTGGAGTAGTGGGTGGATGCAGAGGGAGAGAAGACAAAAGATTATAAATGGTAAACAATATACCCAATTGTTGATTGCTTCAGGCAGGGACCTTTAAAATTTGATCACAAACAGTGGGTTAGAAAAATGCATGTTTGGCATTGAATGCCTCAATTGCTTAATTTTAACAATTGATTAAAACGAGTTTTACACCTAAAACATCATTACGCCACCCAATCTCAAGTGGGAGATAAGGAAAAATGGCATTTTTGCCTAAATTGTCATACTGGGTTGAAACTACTAAAAAAGAAATACAAAAAAAGCTTTAGCTTTGTATAGGCAATAAGATTAAAATACATCAGAAAAATTAGGCTAGGCCTACTAAAGCTGAGTCTAGATCCTTTACTGCCCTCTAGCGGCCAAAGGGAGCATTTGTTTTGAATGTATTTAAAAAAATCCCAACTTTTCATAGAAATGAAGTAGACTCACTTCTTTCTTTTTTTGACATACTCGGAAATTTATATTGAGACGGCTTGACATGCTTGGGTTAGGGTCTTACAACTTAGCAAGGGTAGCAATGCGTGTGCCTCCTTCATACCATGGTGGTCCCAGTAGCATCAATTTATGTCTTGAGACCCATAGTTATTAAATACGGTGCAAACAAAAAAGTGTTGTATCGCTGACCAGGTTCATGAAGGACATGAGATTTGGAAAGGAATGAAGAGAGAAGGGGATTGTGGGAGGGAGTTTAGCCTTGTACAGTGACGAAAAGGAGTGTTGGGAGAAAAATCTTGTTTCCCACCGCAAAGTGAAAACATAGTGTGTATCCTGGGGGTCTACTGTAATCGCAAAATCTCCCAGGAAATCTAAGAGCAAATTCCAACGAGCCAATTGCAGCGTCCAACCCAGGGTTGTCAAAATCATGGTAGCCACATGGTAGAAAAAACACTCTGTCAAGGTCTGGACTGGTAGATTCAAGTGAGAGAGATTGTGTGCGAAAAAAGATGGAAAGAAAGTGATGAAGAGGGCACAATAGAAACAGAGAAAGAGAGAAAGATGTGAAGAAAAAGGGAGAACTGAAAAAGAGATAAAAGACAGGAAGAGAAAGCAAGAGACAGGGATGGAGAGAAAAAGGACAGACTGACAAAGAGAGTGAATAAGAAAAAGAGACAGAGATCGAGGGAAAGTAAGAGATAAGGGAAAGAGAGAGAAAGGAAAAAGATGAGAGAAAGAGAAAAAATAAGAGGGAGAGAAAGAGGTGGTAGGAGACAGAGAGAGACAAGAAAAAGAAAGAAACACAGCATCAGTGATTGGTACCTGGCTTTGGCGACATCAAGTGGACATATTTAAAACCGCAGCCCATTTTTCTCTTACGTCGTCTCGCGGGCCTGATCCAGCCCACGGGTCTCAAGTTCGACACCCCTAGTGATTTTTGCAAGCTAGGGGCATCAATTTAATCCGACCTTCCGCAGTGATGACATCATAGTCAACTTTTTGGGGGCGTGTCTCATTTGTCTCCCCCCCACGCATGATCTTACCGGTGTCGCGCCATTTTCTCTGTCGTGAATGTGCCGGGGCTATCTCTCATCGGCCCCTGGATTTGCCCCCCTCCCGCAGGACCAGTACGGCAACTACGTGATCCAGCACGTTTTGGAGCACGGTCGGCCCGAAGACAAGAGCAAGATCGTGGCGGAAGTGCGCGGCAAAGTCCTTTTGTTGAGTCAGCATAAATTTGCAAGGTAAGACCCTACTCTTAAAGCCACAGCGTGTGTGATATAGCACTAGCAGTGGTGTCAAAATCAGATTCAGAATATTCTCAGTCCTCGTGAAAAAGACCACGGTTTCCTTCTCTAGCCATTCCTCTTAGCCACTTGGTCGTAGGCGATGTCTCGTAGCTAGCCGCTTTTGTTATTGTAAGCTGTGTAAATAAAGATTTTTTTGGCTGAGCAATACATGTGAGAGTAATTGAATCCTGTTATCCAGGAATCTGGCACCTTTATTCCCCCTCTGTTATAATGGCGGCGCCCTCTGTTGGCTGCGGCTGCATCGACTCGCTACAACGGGTCAGGTGTATCGACATTTCGTTCTGTGTACATTGTTACAAAGAATGACAATACAAAGGAAATTATTATTATTATTATTGACTTCTGTGGCAACTTGTGTTAGCCACTTGGCTGCAGGCTGTAGCTTGCCAAGTTAGCCTTTGTTAGCTTCTCTTGCATCGTACTTCAGTCACTTGCACGGTTGGTCACGCATGACAACATTGCTGAGTTTTATGATTCAGGCATATGGTGGTTTTCCCCTCTGTTTCCTTCTTTAGCCACTCATGTTAGCCACTTGCTTGCTGGTTGCGGCTTGCCACTAGCCGCTCTTGTTAGCTGCCGCTACATCTATCGGTGTCACACGCTGGTCATGTAAGTTAGAATTGTCGAGTTCCGTGATTCAGTTATCTGCCCCTTTCCCCCCACACTCTGTTTCCCTCTCTTGCCACTCATGTTAGCTATTTGGCTGCAGGCTATAGCTTGCAGCTCATTGCTGTGGTCATCGTTAGCTGCTACTTCATCTTGAATTGAGCACAGCCGGCCATGAAAGCCGACATCGTCCTGTGATTCTGGCATCTTTTTTCTCCCCCGTTTCCTTCTCTAGCCACTCGTGTCCCTGAGTCCATTGATTCAGCGTCCTAAAGCTCATCAAATTCAATCGTTTATCAGCCTTTTAGTATTTGCTGCTGCTAAAATGAGCTCGGACAAACTGCAGCTATTTCAACCGCTGCGGATGTATCCAGCTAGCGTTCAGTCTTTTGTTGTCGCCGGCGGGGATTAGCACCAGCTTTTATGTCCTGTTGCCGAAATTTTGAAATTATGACGGTATGCTTCTGCTCCCCCATGTGGGGAATTTTCACTCACGGTTCCTTTAAAACTCAAGTAAGCATGTTTTTTTTTTTCTTCAGCAACGTAGTGGAGAAGTGCGTGATTCACTCGTCACGCGCCGAGCGAGCCCTGCTGATCGACGAGGTGTGCTGTCAGAAGGACGGCCCCCACAGCGCCCTCTACACCATGATGAAGGACCAGTACGCAAATTACGTCGTGCAACGGATGATCGACATGGCCGAGCCTGCCCAGCGCAAGATCATCATGCTCAAGGTGGGCGGGGCCACATCTTTCGTAGTTCCTTTGAGTCCGCATTGAGGGCTTTGTAATTAATCGAATTCATTCGATTAATTTGTCTTGTGAAAATCATCAATTTAGTCGAGTATTTATCTCCGTGGTTGGCAACTTTTTTTGAACCATGGACCGGTTTAATGTGTGATGATATTTTTGCAGCCCACCACCCCTAGTACCAGGTTTTGTACAGGTTTTGAAGTAGGGCGGCAAGGAACTGTTATTTTATTAATCCATGAATTGGTCAATAATTTGTTTGGATTAATATATGAATCCAATTTTTTTAAAGCCATTTTTAATATCCTCCTCTATTCAAATATTGAAGTTTTGAAAAAAATGGAAAAATAGTGCACAAAACAACAGAATATTCTAGAATATAAGACATTAAAACAAGTGTTTGTCGAGTAACAATGCTGTACACCTGCAAATGTGTAGGATACTTTATATATATATATATATATATATATATATATATACTGGACTGTCTCAGAAAATTAGAATATTGTGATAAAGTTCTTTATTTTCTGTAATGCAATTAAAAAAACAAAAATGTCATACATTCTGGATTCATTACACATCAACTGAACTATTTCAAGCCTTTTATTATTTGAATATTGCTGATTTTGGCTTACAGCTGAAAAAAACTCAAAAATCCTATCTCAAAATATTAGAATACTTCCTCAGACCAAGTAAAAAAATAATTTTATAACAGCAAAACTAAATCAAACATTTGAAAATGTCCATTGATGCACTCAGTACTTGGTTGGGAATCCTTTTGCACGGATTACTGCGTCAATCCGGCGTGGCATGGAGGCAATCAGCCTGTGGCATTGCTGAGGTGTTATTGATGCCCAGGATGCTTCGATAGCGGCCTTCAGCTCATTTGCATTTGTAGGTCTGGTGTCTTTCATCTTCTTCTTAACTATACCCCACAAATTCTCGATGGGGTTCAGGTCAGGGGAATTAGCAGGCCAATGATGCCATGGTCAGTGCACCAGTTACTGGTGGTTTTGGCACTGTGGGCAGGTGCCAGATCATGCTGGAAAATGAAATCCTCATCTCCATAGAGCTTTTCAGCAGATGGAAGCATGTAGTGCTCTAAAATCTCTTGGTACACAGTTGCATTTACTCTGGACTTGATGAAACACAGTGGACCAACAGCAGCAGCTGACATGGCTCCCCAAACCATTGCTGACTGTGGGAACTTCACACTGGATTTCAAGCAACTTGGATTTTGCTCCTCTCCAGCCTTTCTCCAGACTCTGGCGCCTTGACTTCCAAATGAAATGCAAAACTTGCTTTCGTCTGAAAAGAGGACTTTGGACCACTCTGCATCTGTCCAATGCTTCTTCTCCATAGCCCAAGTCAGACGCTTCTTCCATTGTGCATGCTTTGAAACTGCACTCTGTGAACAGCCTGCTCTTTGAGAAATTTCTTTTTGTGTCTTACCCTCCTGATGGAGGGTATCAATGATGGTCCTCTGGACAGCAGTCAGATCAGATTGTGATTTAGTTTACTGAACCAAGCTGAGTGTTTTTAAGGCTCAGGAAACCCTCGCAAGGTGTTTCGAGTTAATTAGATGATTCAGGTGATTAGTTGAATAGCCTACTTGTATACTTTTTCATGATATTCTAATATTTTGAGATATGATTTTTGAGTTTTCTTAAGCTGTAAGCCAAATTCAGCAATATTAAAATAATAAAAGGCTTGAAATAGTTCAGTTGATGTGTAATGAATCCAGAATGTATGACATTTTTGTTTTTTTAATTGCATTACAGAAAATAAAGAACTTTATCACAATATTCTAATTTTCTGAGACAGTCCAGTATATATATATTCCTAGTGGGAGGTGGCTAGAGTCATTTCTGACTCTTTTTGGGAGATTGATTCAGAGGAGGGCATTCCCAGCCCCCTCGCTCAACCCAACTGAGGTGTTGGGAGTCATTAGGTGACCAAACCCCCCAATTCCAACCCCTAATGCTGAACGCCAAGCAGGGAGGCAACAGGTACCAATGTTTAAGTCTTAGGTATGACTCGGCCGAGGCTTGAACCAGCGACCTCCCAGTCCCTGAGCGGGCGCCCTACCATCTAGGCTACCGAGCAGGTATACTTTTATAAAGTGCAGGAAATAAAAGGGGCAACGTCGCAGGAGAAATGTTAGTGCTTAGTCGAATGTCATTTTATCATACATTGACTGTTTTGATCCCGAGAGTTGCGTTTCGTTGTCTGAAAAGTACTATACAATTTTTGATTTGCTTTTGCAATGCTGTCCGCTAATGTTTGCAAGTGTGCAAATTTTTAGCTAAACGCTAAAGCTAGGCCAGTTGTCGAGGCGCGTTGCAGGAATACAGCGTTGACCGAAAGTATTGGCCCCCAAATACTTCTTGTTATTTTGCTGCGTTTCAGGCTTTCGACTTAAAGCTTAAAAACAGAAAATAACAACATTTTGGACACAATCATGAAGTGGAACCAAATAATATCCACATTTTATGTTAGAAAAAAAAAGAAAGGTAAGTTTTGCAACAATATTGATCCCATTTTCTCCCAGCTCTGCCAACTGACTCCAGAAATTACCTAGATGATCCAATGTCTACCTAAATGACTAACGATGACAAGAGTGTAGTTGTGTGTCATTCAGTCTCAGTTTAAATTTACTTGCTAAGTGATTGGCTCAGAGGTGTGTGAAATAAAGCACTGGAGAAAAGACAGCATGAGGAAGACCAAAGAACACACCAAACGGGTATGGAATAAAGTTGTGGACAACCTTAAAGCAGGAATGGGATACAAGAAATCGACTGGAGCACTGCCCGAGCAATAATATTAACATGGAAAAAAACATAAAAACACTGCAAACCTACCAAGACCTGTCCCATCCCCCTTATTTTTTGGCCAAAAGAAGGAGAAAACTAATCAGAGAAGCAACCAAGAGGTCCATGATCACATTGTGTCTTACATGTTGAGTCTTTGAAATTAGATTTTTAGTTTGGCACCTGAAATATGGCAATATGTCAGAAGGTTCTTAGAGGGGCGATACTTTTGCAAGGAAGTGTATGCGCAAAAACCGACCGGGCCCGTTTTTTTGGGGGGGAAAAAAAATAATAATTACGTGTTCCTCCAACCCAGATTCGACCCCACATCGCCACCTTGCGCAAGTACACGTACGGCAAACACATCCTGGCCAAGCTGGAGAAGTACTACATGAAGAGCGGTTCCGAGTTGGGGCCCATCGGGGGCCCCACCAACGGCCTCATGTAGCCGACGGCACGGATCTCCAGGTTCTTTGCAGCCTCTCTCTCTCGCACCTTTGTGTCCTGGAGGGGTAAACTACCAAAAGCACAAGCCCGGTAATTTCTATTTGTACATTTTTGTTTTACCTTGTAAATTCCCTGTAGAAAAAAAACAACACATTTGCTAACCTATTTAAAAAAAAACGAAATCGCCATTTGCTTTTTAAACCCACCGGGAAATGGAATATATCTTTCATTAATATGATTCAGGGTCTTGGAGTTCTTTCTGAGAGGCTCCCCCATAATTTCCTCCATATGAGAATTTTCGATTTCACAAAATGGTTGAGGCACTGATGTTACGCTTTAAATGTCTTTTTTTTTTTTTTTTTTTTTTTTTTTTTAAATCTTATTTTTTTCTCCAAGGATCGGGATTTTAATTATTTTCATGATCCTTAAAAACTGAAACGGACACTTTTCCCAAGAATTTCCGAGAGTTTCCTACGACAGAGCAGGAAATCTTATATATATATATTATTTTGATGATTATGTTATTCAAGGTTTTCCATTACTTTACTTACTTTTGTAAAAGGGCCCTGAAATTTCTCAAGAGGGAAACCGAAACTTAAGTTTCGATTTGTGGTCGTGGCACTGATGGCACGCTTTAAACAGCGATTTCTAGTATCTTTCAAGGAGGGTATTTTTAATTCTTTTAAGGATTTTTCTGAATTACCTCCCACAATGCCCATCTCTTTTGTTTTCTTTCCCCAAATGTCAAAAAATGAGACACAATTCCCGTTTTGATTTTTTTAAAACGACTAGAAAATCAAGTATGTATTCTAATATATTTCGGGGTCTTTCGGCGGCTCGGAGAAGCTCCGGAATTTTCTGATAATTCGACCGATTCCAACCTTGAGTTTGGATTCCGTGACGGCACTGATGGCACGCTTTAAACTGCTTTTTTTTTTTTGATAAGGGGGATTTGATTTTTTTTCTTACGTATGCCGAAAAACTGAAATTTTGGAAATAAACGAGACTCTATTCCCGTTTTAAACTGACCGGTATATCAAATATGTATTATATTTTGGGTTCTCGTGGAAGGGGGAGGGGCTCCGGAATTTCCCGATACCGGTACTAACGCGGAGTTTCGATTTGATGGCGTGGTTGAGGCACTGATTTGTTATTATTCCTTCTTTTTACATCTTTTACACCGAACACTGCTCTGAGCTAACTTTCTGTACTAATCGTCTTTTTCTTTAAAAACACGCAACAACTAAAGTAGTAGTTTAGCGCATCTTATCGTATGGTTGATCGTTGCTTTCCAGTACGGGCGACAAACTCACCCCCGCCGGTGGTATAGTCCATAGGGCGGGGCTCGTAATTTTCCGCAAACGGGGATTTTAACGCGTTTGTATTTTTCGACTCGGGCGTGGGAGGGGGGTTTGGGGGGGGTCACACTATTTACACCGTGTCCTTGTAATTCTTTGTAGTGATTTGTAGAATACATGTAGTATATGTGCAGTCGGTCATTGTAAGATTTATTACGATTATTAGCGCGAGCAAACAAAACAGTCTAGTGGTGTTCCGATGAGCCTCGCGACCCGGTAGTGACGCTTTTATTCCCTCTTGTACAGTTGTACATTTGTGTTTATGCTGTAAATGGGACGTCTTTGACATTTTTAGCCGGGGGGAGGGGGGCGGCCGAGTGTGCATTTTCTTCGTGTGTAAATTCATCACTCCTCCCCCCCTTTTTTGAATATTATGTACACAGTTTTATTTGAGCGTTATCACACGAGGAAAAAAAAAAACGATTTTTACGGCTTCGGAATCTGGAATTTGTTTTCACGGGGGGAAAAAAAGGCTAGCCTCCTTTTGGAATGGAGCTGCTGTAACACCTGTTGATAGAAAACGTTAAAAAAAGAAACTTTCTAAATCAGAGGCTGCCTTTACGTCCCTCGGATATTTTTGTACAGAAAAAGGCTGTATTTTGGAACGGCGACTACCTTGTAATAAAAAAAAACATGCATTGTAAAATATTGTCAATTATATAAATATGAACATATGAGTTTTTTTTCTCACACTGTCAAAAAGTCGTGTACATTTTTCTGGTGGCCTTATGTACATTTTCCAGCTGTTTAGATGAAGAAAACAAACTCATTTTTTGGGGGGGAGGCAGAATTGTGACTATTGTATGATTAAATTGTTCTTCTAACACTTGAAATGCCTTTTGTCGTCTATTTGGATCTGTTATGCATTAGACCCCCCCGGGATGCAGCAATCTCCCACCCTTATGACCATTTCCCTTTAGGTTGTGGAATAAGATGTCATACCAAGCTTGAGGTGATGCTAAAGGGAGAAGTAACTAGATATCAACGGAAACGAAGAGGACACACAACAACCTATCGACATTTCAGGCATATTCTATATTTCCATCTATCTCTCTCTATCTATATCTCTCTCGCTCTCTGTCTCTCCAGCTATCTCTCTCTCTAGCTTGCTCTCTCTTTCTCTAGTTATCTATCTCCATCTGTATCTCTCTATCTATCGCTCTATATCTCTCTATGTTTCTCTCTATATATATATATCTATATAGATCTCTATCTCCATCTATCTATATATCTCTATCTCTCTCTGTCTCTACCTTGGTCATATCCCTCAAGAGGGGTTACCGACAGCGAGACCAACACATACAATAACAAATAAAATAAAAAGAAAAGAAAAAAGGGAATTCACCCTTTCCTTTCATCTTTGTTTCACTCAAGGTTAACACATCAACCTTCCTTTTAGTCATCATTCTTCCGATCTCTTTCTTCCATTCAGTCGCTTTACTTCCACATCCTCTCACGTTTAGTGACCCTATAAGGTTTGCGGGACCTTTTCGGGCTCCCGCCCCCTTTCTTTGCCTTGCTGTCTCTTCGGGAGAAGAGATAGAGGAGAGGATCCCCGTCCCCTCGCTCCCTCTATTTTAGTCGCCTCTTACGACACACAGCGGACTATGGTGGGAGAAATCTCTCTGGCCCATTCTAAACTCATTAATTCCTGCAGAAACAGATCTTGTCTCAATAGCAGATAATTTTACTCATTTTAGCTATCATTATTATTATTATTTTTTAACTACTCATAAAATTAAAGATTTCTAAACACAAAGATTTTAGTTGTTTCACTCATTTGAAGAATCAAATTTAAATGTGATCTGCACGATTTGAGTTGTGCAATTTGGATTTTAATTTTTGCAGTTTTAAAAATGTTCAAGAATTTTACATACTCCCCCCCCCCCCAAAAAAAAAAAAAAAACAGGAAAAAGCAAAATGATCTGTCAGCGGGAATTAATGAGTTAAATAATACAATCCTGAATTTGAGTTTTTACTAGTAAAATATGTTATGGCATTTAAAAAGAAATGTTTTACCTGCCAAAATAAGGAGATTATTAAGAAAATGAGTCGGAAATAATGAGGCGATTAAAGCAATCTTTTCAAGGGTAAGTTTTTAGGACCCATCCCCTCTGCAGCCACCTGCTACCCCACTCAACCAGCTCAAGTCACATCACGACGAAGGTAAATGTCATGTCATTTTTTCCTAATTCTAATGTTATTTAAATCTATACATGAATAATACACATAAATGTATCCTACTATTTTTTATTTTAATGTTTATGTCTTGGGTATCTGGGGTTTGGAACGCATTTGGTGATTATTATAGGTTTCTGTCCCCCCCACTATTCAGCTATTTTACTTCGAGTGTATCCTGTGGGCTTACTGGAATAGGTTCCTACTCTTGTCTGCAGAAATGGCTAACGAACGTCTCAGCTTGAGAAACTTATGAGGGGAAAAAAGAGTTGCTAAATTAGCTAAATCTAGCATAGGGAAAAGAGGTAAATCACTGGTCTAGGTAAGGACAATAGGATGCAGAAACACAGCCAAAAAATGCGGTAAAACACGGTATAAACTAAATACAAAACAAAAACTGCAATATGTCCCAAAGAATGCGATAGTGCGTTCATGGAAGAAAATCAACTAGATAGTTTTGGTCAAGTACCTCAAGATAACGTAAGATTCAAAATTGAATCCGACGAGGATGGGATTCGAACCCACGCGTGCAGAGCACAATGGATTAGCAGTCCATCGCCTTAACCACTCGGCCACCTCGTCCGTTGAGATAAGTGCGGGTTTTAAACACTATAAAGAAAGGCAGAACACGTGCAGACGGTTTATTTTATTGACATATATGGTTACATTAGCATTGTTCATTCTGTGGAGTATTTTCAAAATAAGATATTTGAGATGAAAATATCATCCTACACGTTTACTTGATTGTTTACAGTTTTATTCTCACTGCAATAGTTCGATATTTTACTTTACACATGAAATCACACTGCTATCGGCAAAAAAACGTTCCTTTAGTGGACTAATTAAATAAAACTATCATAACTTAACTAACAATTCATATACTGATTTCCGCCGAAATTTTGTTTCGTGACGTCATTTCCGGTACGCGTCCGTAATCTTAGTCAAACTTCTTTTTCTTTGTATTTCTTCAGCACTTTCTGTTCCCTTGAACTTGATGGTTTTCTATTAGTGTTTGGCTAATTCATACCGACTGGGTTTGGACTAATGCAATTCTTAACAAAAAGCAATTACAAAAACATAGAATAAATGCTAATTTCCGAGTGAACGTGAACGCCATCCAGTGGCCACAGTACCTTGACATAGAAATTTCACCACGTTTGTTAATTATTGACCCTTTGCACGCGCACGCACACGCACACACGAGACCTAACCACGTGACGACACCATGACGGACGGCAGTAAACCGTGGACGAAATCAGTAAACAGCAGACAACAACAAAAAGTTATACTATTCAATGACTAGTCCACACTTGTTAAGTCTCCCGCTTTGGCCACGATTCTCCCGCCTACCGATCTGAGAGCAACATCTACCGAGTTCAAAAAATGTAATTTTTTTTTTTGGGGTCGCCGAAATTTTTATGTGAACAAAGTTCTGCCGATTAAAATCTAGCCGCATTATCCATAGTCTTTATCATCGTCTTTTTCGCCGTTCCGCACCGGAAAAAGCTTTGATCGAGACTCGGCAATCATAATCTGGAACTCCACGTGATCTCATTGCTTCGAGAGCAACGGACGAATAAGAGTGCTACACATGACTATGTTTAAGAACACCAGAAAATTTGGAATCATTAAACATTGTAATAATCACATGTAAACATAAAATAACAATGAAGTAGATTGAAAAACGAATTTTATTGTTGTCTTTTCAAATAATAATAACAATAATAATAGTAATCGCGTCGAGAAAAAAAAATCTCCCGATTTCCCATTTCTGAAACTTAACATGTATGCTAGTCAAACGAATATCGTGCAGCTGTTAGATGAGGTAGCTCACTTTGTCAAAAAGCACAAACAGTGCTATTAAGAAAAACTGAGGATTGCATTAGCAATGCTAGCTAGCAAGCAATACAGTCTTCCTCCTGGCATAATCACACGTCATCCTCAAGTCTGCTTGACTTCAGTCCACACTGCCCGTACCACTATATTGTAAATGGAGTATCCCCATACACCAGTGATGATCTAAAAGCTCATAAAGGTCTGGATGCTTACCAGTTCTTCGTAGCTGGTACTGTTCTTCGTTTTGTAGAAAATGTACGGTGTGAAATGTTCCCCTTACTAAAACAACATTGTTTCTAAATATTTGGGGAATGTTATAGAAAAGTAAAGCACGTGGCGTTTGCGCCTTGTATTAAAATCACTTTTGAGCGTGTTGAAAATTTTGGCGAAATGAGTTTTTTTTTCCTCTAAACGCTCGTCTCTCATTTCATCCTTTTGTAATTTGGGAGTTCATTCCAGCGTAATAAGCTATAGGGTAGAGCACATAAGAAATACATGTGCTATTCGGAAAATTACTGTTTTGAATCGCTGGCTAATCGCATTAAAAGCAGCTCGTTTACGTAGTAAGAAATGGCAACGGTAAGGCGCTAACGTAGCTCGTTAGCACTAGCAATATTGAGTGTATTTGACGTGACTCGTACCTATTTAACATAAAATACATCTAATGTAACCTTGGTAACACGCTCGCTGCAAATCCTGGGTTGATTTGAGAGCTGCGGGTCCCTCCCTTTGATTTGCAGATAAACATTGACTTCTTCTGTCTTTGTCAAAACTGATTGCCACAAATCTAAATTGGGTCTAGAACCTTGCCGGTTGGCACAGCCCAACGTGCAATAATAAATCACCGTCGTAAAAAGAAACCGATGTTGGTTTCAATTCAACTGCTCACTCAACTGCTATCTGCTGGGGTGCTTCTGCCGTCCATCATGGGTCTCATTCTGCCAAAAAGGTGCAATCCATTTTTTGTAATATTTTTAATTGTTAAATGAACAACTACCTCCAAGTTTGCGGACCTGTGAAATATAATATTTGTCTGACCCTTATTTTAGGGGTTTAGGGTTGTGGTTTAGGACTAGGGGTTATGGATCAGGCAAGGGTTGAAAGTTTAGGGGTAGGATTGGGGAAGAAGGTTTAGGGTTCAGTATTTAGAGTTGTGGTCTAGGGTTGGGTATAGGGATAGGGTTACGGCTCAGGCGAGGGTTGAAAGTTTAGGGGTAGGGTTAAAGGGATATCTTAAGGGTTAGGGATGAAGGTTTAGGGTTCAGTTGTGGTTTAGGACTAGGACTTATGGATAAGGTTATGAATCAGGCGAGGATTGATAGTTTAGGGGTGGGGTTAAAGGGGTAGGTTAAGGGTCAGGGTTGGGGATGAAGGTTTAGGGTTCAGTGTTTAGGGTTGTGGTTTAGGCCTAAGGGTAATGGATAAGGTTATGGATCAGGCGAGGATTGAAAGTTTAGGGGTTGGGCTAAATGGGTAGGTTCAGGGCTTGGTTGGGGATTAAGGTTTAGCGTTCAGTGTTTAGAGTTTGTGGTCTAGGGTTGGGTATAGGGATAAGGTTATGGCTCAGGCGAGGGTTGAAAGGTTAGGGGTAGGGTTAAGGGCCAGGGTTGGGATGAAGGTTTAAGGTTCAGTTTTTAGAGTTGTGGTTTAGGACTAGGAGTTATGGATGAGGTTATGGATCAGGCGAGGGTTGAAAGTTTAGAGGCGGGGTTAAAGGGGTAGATTAAGGGTCAGGGTTGGGGATGAAGGTTTACCGTTCAGTGTTTAGAGTTGTAGTTTAGGACTAGGGGTTATGGATAAGGTTATGGATCAGGCGAGGGTTGAAAGTTTAGGGGTGGGGTTAGAGGGGTAGGTTAATGGTCAGGGTTGGGGATGAAGGTTTAGGGTTCAGTGTTTAGGGTTGTAGTTTAGGACTAGGGGTTATGGATAAGGTTATGGATCAGGCAAGGGTTGAAAGTTTAGGGGTGTGGTTAGAGGGGTAGGTTAATGGTCAGGCTTGGGGAGGAAGGTTTAGGGTTCAGTGTTTAGGGTTGTGGTTTAGGCCTAAGGGTTATGGATAAGCTTATGGATCAGGCGAGGGTTGAAAGATTAGGGGTAGGGTTAAATGGGTAGGTTAAGGGCCAGGGTTAGGGATGAAGGTTTAGGGTTCAGTGTTTAGAGTCCTGGTCTAGAGTTGGGTGTAGGGATAGGGTTACGGCTCAGGCGAGGTTTGAAAGATTGGGAGTAGGGATAAATAGGTAAGTTAAGGGCCAGAGTTGGGGATTAAGGTTTAGGGTTCAGTGTTTACAGTTGTGCTCTAAGGTTGGGTGTAGGGATGGGGTTATGGCTCAGGCGAGGGTTGAAAGTTTGGGGGTAGGGTTAAGGGCCAGGGTTGGGGATGATGGTTTAGGGTTCAGTGTTTAGAGTTGTGGTCCAGGGTTGGGTATAGGGATAGGGCTCAGGCGAGGGTTGAAAATTCAGAGGTAGGTTAAGGGCCAGGGTTGGGGATTAAGGTTTAGGGTTCAGTGTTTAGAGTTGTGGTCTAGGGTTGGGTATAGGGATAGGGCTCAGGCGAGGGTTGAAAATTCACAGGTAGGTTAAGGGCCAGGGTTGGGGATGAAGGTTTAGGGTTCAGTGTTTAGAGTTGTGGTCTAGGGTTGGGTACAGAGATAGGGCTAAGGCTAGGGTTAAGGTTAAGAATTCAGGGTTTCCAGTTAGAGATACGAGTTATGGCTAAGGTTCGGTTCAGGGTTTACTGTTGTGGTTAAAGGGTCAAGTTTAGGGGCTAGGGTTTAAAATCAAGGGGTTAGGGATAGGTTTTGGGCCCTTTCTTCCGCTGCCAATAATCATAACATTAATGATACAATCAAAGTCTTCAGTAAGATATAATCGTCGATAACAGTCGGAAGCTTCGAAGGTCGTTTTTGCGATGCCGTCAGATAAGACGACTCCAAACTGTGCCAGTAAACATTCACCTCGATAACAAGTCGGCCATTTTGAGCTGAATTTAACAGACGTACGGTGTCGGTTATCTGAAGAACAAAGTTCCTCGTTAACGACTTTCTTTATGGACACTGTCACGCTAGCGTCACTCAAACCAACATCGGGCAGATAAGAAGATGGCTGCAGGAGAACGCTGGACCAAGACCATCTCGCTGCTCCTCATTTTGGCACTTTTCGAGGTAGAACCGTCGCAAAGCCGTCAGGAACACCATCAGCGTTAAACTTTAACACTTTCATTGGGTCGCTAGGTGCGAGCAGCTCCGTGGGTGACAGGTCGGTTCTGGTTCGCATGAGTAGTGTGAGTCTTGGAGATTTTCAAAGAGGTTTGTGTCTGTCCTCTAGATGTAGATGGCGGGGAGCGAAGGGACGACATCCCAGAGATCAATCAAGGTAACAGTCTGGAGCAATGTTCCCTGTCATTTTCCTTACGGGTCTGAGCGTTCACACAAAGTCGGTGAGCAACGCTTGAAAAAACAGTGAGCAACGGCAATCCCAAGTGTGGCAACTAAGTCATTATCAAACATGTCCAAAATTTGACATTAAGTTACATTTTGCTGAGTTTCCGGCAATGCAAAATTATTTTTCACTTTTGAATGAATTAACTAATTCTTTTACAAGATTTAGATTTTTTTCCTGGTATCTTTTGTCGCATAATATTAAAATTTTTGGGGGCTTATTTAGTCGGTTGCACGATACACAACTGTATTTAATCACATTTTTGAGTGGAAGTACAATGTTGGCAACAAGATTGACTTGATATAATTGGAAATTATTTGAATGCAAACACAATTTTTTTCTTCTTTTTCCCTGTCTTTTTTCTCCTTTTTTAAAAAATTCCTTTTAAAAAAAATCTCATTGTGTTTATTTTTTCCGAGCTGTTACTTTTTTCTTGCTTTTTTGTTCTCTATTACCTTTTTCCCTTTATTTGCTTCTTTCTTTTCTTCTGGCTTTTTTTCAGAAATTTTCCTCCTCTTTTTGTCTCCTTTTGCTTCATTTTTTTCTCTCAGCTTTTCACTACTTTTTCATTTTGGTATTTTTTTCTTTTTCTTTCTATTCCCCCCTTCCTTTAAGTCATTTTGGGCATAATTTTACATAATATTTGGTCGTGTTGGGATTTAAGAAGCATAAACAACCTGAAGAGCCTTTTAGGACCCGAAAGAGCCGGCTCCTTTTAGTGTGCCGAGCCGAAGAAGCCGGTTCTCTAAAAACTCTACTGACTTTACTCAACTTTGCTCTACTTCGACCTTGACTTCAAAATACCGCATTTAGAACACAGCGTCAGGGGAACCCGTGTATTTTTACCTTCATGCACTGTAACTTTGACTTAATTCGCTTCTTAATGAGTAATTTCGAGCCCTGATTTTTGTGAGCTGGCTCGATTTTCTTGTGCGCAGAAAAGCTCTGCTTTTGCGCACACACGCAGTTTAGAGGGAACATTGGTCTGAAATTCATGTCTGTGATGGCTATCTTCGTCTTTGATTTCCACCTGTGATTCGTTTAGACTTGAAGGATCTTTTCGAGGGAGACATCGCCGGAGAAGTATGTACTTTGTACCGATACCGGATACTGGAGCAAGATACAGGACGGGACAGACGGGATGGAAAAACAATCGTAAAATCTTTCATGTGTCTTGCAGCGCACCAGGAACGCAATTCTCGATGAAACACGGAGATGGACCTTCCCTATCGCTTACATCTTGACAGATTCATTAGGTAGGTCAGATTTATGGATAAAAAAACAGCAGTTCACCAGACCACCAGGAGATGGCGTCCCCGTTCGATATTTTTAATGAACGGTGTTTGTGCGTATACCGACCTATTTCTCTATGATGCCTGTTTACTAATGGCCGACGTTGAAAATCGATATGCTATTGGCTGAATTACCCATCAAATTGTCTTTCTCTTCATTCAATTTCAAGTTTCGTGTACCACGACTTAGCAGAACGGCAATAAAGTACTCGATTCTTTAGACCACAGGTGTCAAACAGGCAGCCCGCGGGCCAATTCAGGCCCGCTAAGGGATTGAATCCGGCCCGCGAGACAACACTCAGAGAAGCGCAAGAGAAAAACAAGCTGCAGGTTGAAATAGGTCAACTTGATGTTGCCAAAGAAAGGTGCCTCGAACAAAGACACTGTAGTTTTATTTCTTTCTCTCTCTCTCTCCCCCTCTCTCTGTCTCTCTCTCTTTTTCTCTGTCTCTCTCTGTCTCTCTTTCTTTTTCTCTCTTTCTCTCTCTTTCTCTCTCTCTGTTTTCCACACCTTTTCTCCCACTCTCTGTCTCTTTCACTCTCCGTGTCTCTCTTTTTCTCTTCCTTTGTTGCTCTTAGTCTCTTTCTCTCTCTGTGTCTTTTTAACTTATTTTGCTCTAACTTCCTTTTTCCTTGCTTTAGACTGTATTTATTAGCGATGGGTGTTTAGGCTCTCAGGAATGCTAAAGGGAGAAGCAAAAACATGATAACCATGAAAACGAAGCTTGCGATTATTAAGAATTACAAAAAAGGAACAGGAATCGCCACCCTCGCTAAGTTGCATGGTTGTAACCAATCAGTGATAGGGATTATTGCTAAAGGAACAAAAAAGCAGCAATGTAACAAAAATGAAAATACTGTGGAACAATGTCAACAAGACAAGTAAAAAAGAACATATTTAACAACCATATTTAAGGCACATCCACAATCCCCAAATTTGTTAGGGATTCAAAAGTGCGCATTATAATCTTAGCGAGCCGGAAATACAGTAAATGCATTCTGAAATACATAAGTACAACAAAATACTTCTACATATGGAAACCTCTTATGAACGAATCGATTCATTTTAGTTGCAAAACCAGATTCCCTAATATCTATGTTCTATGAAATTTGTTTCTTATTTTCTTTTTTAATCTCATGCACCTTATAGTTTGATGCGCCTTCTACGTGGTAAACAATCTTTTACAAGGGGTATTTTTAAATCTAAGCTTAAAACACACTTCTACTCTATAGCATATGAATAACCTATATTTTATGTTGATAATATTTGTGTATCGTTTGCCCTCAAGTAGGTTTTAGATCAGGGGATGGTGTCATAATAGTCTGTAGTTTGCAAAAGTCTGTGGTCTGTGCAGCCCTTTGAGACTCCTTGTGATTAAGAGCTAGACAAATAAACATGACTTGACTAAGGGCATGATAATCTTCGTTTTAAAATCGGTTTTAATTCTAATTCATTGTCTCCTACTCTTTCTGCATCCACCCGCTAACTCTACACCGAAGGTAAATAAAATGCCGTTTTCCCTTTAAATTGTTAGGAATTAAATATTAAAATTGTTCGAATTAGTTATCTGACTCTGTTAACCAAACACAACCTACATTCTCCTAACAATGCGCACTTGAACAAGAGACCGGCATTTCCACACGGGGGCAGATTTGATTTCTTAAACAATTTAACTAAGTGAACTCCATCGAATTAGCCGAATGAGTGTCGCTCGAGTCTCCGTCAAGCCTCCTCTCTCGTTCTCCTGCTTCTTTTCTCGGCCCGCGTTTTTTCTGCAAGCTGGTGTGCCGGCTCCTCCCATGGGCGTGCCAGGAAAGCCCCCACGTGGGCTCCACCACCTCGCCTCGATGTCTGGAAAAACTCAAAACAGCAGAGCGTTTATCAAAACAATGCCTGCCGTCCTCCGTCATAGTCCTGTTATCAACACAACTAGACAAAACATTCTGCATTTGGAACACCGTGACCTGTCATTGAACTTAAGCCTACTCGGTGAAAATCTTCATGGCACTCAATAAATGTAACTTGTATTTAATCGTATAAAATCCTTCATAGTCGAATGTATAAAATCCTTCACTATGTTCTATTTTATTCGGGGTACCGGGATTTCGGAAGGCATTTGGCTAGTTACCATAGGTTTCTGTTCATATCCAGGATGTCTACTGTAATAGTAATGGTTTCTATTGCAGAGTTGAATGCAAAAGGGGTCATACTGCAGGCTTTTGAGGAATACCGTTTACGATCCTGTGTGGACTTTAAGCCCTACGAAGGGGAGCAAAGCTACATCTCCTTCACCAAACTCTCCGGGTAAACTTGACACTCTATCAATGTTGGCCATGGCTGTAAAACTCTTATCGTAGATCTTCCTCTGTTCCCTATCCAGATGCTGGTCCTATGTCGGAGATGATAAAACCGGACAGAACGTGTCCATCGGGGCCAGATGTGACACCAAGGCCATCGTAGAGCACGAGCTCCTCCATGCTCTGGGCTTTTATCATGAGCAGTCCCGTTCCGACAGAGACGATTACGTCAAGATCTGGTGGGACCAGATCGAAGAAGGTGCAGGGTTTGGCCCGATGCGTGGCGTTTCTGAAACCTCGAATTGAATCGCAAAATCGTGCCGCCGCAGGAATGGAGCACAATTTCAATAAGTACGAAGACGACTTCATCACCGACCTGAACACTCCGTACGATTACGAGTCCGTCATGCACTACCGGCCCCTGTCCTTTAACAAGAATGAGTCCATCCCCACCATCACCACCTCCATTCCGTTTTTTAACGACGTCATCGGACAGCGTCTGGACTTCAGCGCGGTGGACATCACGAGGCTCAACCACATGTACAGCTGTGGTGAGTTTCCGTTCAGAACCGCCGGGACAGGTAAGAGACACGAGACAGTGTTGCCTGATTTTAACGCTTGGGATTCGAACAGCAAACACGCTCACTCTATTGGACCAGTGTTCTTTTGAACTGAACAACATATGTGGGATGATTCAGAACAAGGAAGACGACGAAGACTGGGTCCAGACCCTGAGTACTCCGGAGGAGACCGATCAGACACTGGCGGGACGGTGCAGGGGTACAAACCGAAAACTTTTCTCACCTCCGTTGGAATTTTCAGCGTCCTCACAATTATTTTGCCTGGTTTTAAGATTCGGGTTACTTCATGAGGTTCGACACTTCTTCTGGAAATGTGACAAACAGTGCCCTGCTAGAGTCTCGGATACTCTACCCCAAGAGACGGGAACAGTGTTTGCAGTTCTTCTACAAGATGACGGAAGCAGCAGGGGACAAACTGGTGATTTGGGTCCGGACGGACGATGGCACGGGGACTGTTCGCAGCGTTAGGAAGATTCACACCATCACAGGTATTGCATTTTAAAAACGTATCGCAACAATAGCATCGTAACAGTCTGCAGTACTGCACCGTGCCACACGGCGGTGCTTCTTTCTTTCCAGTACTTTTGCTTCTTCTATTTTAGCATTAGACGTGTTTGGGACGTTAGAATTTTGGGCTGAATCCGGTCATTTGGAAACAACACTAATCCCCAACCTAACTTCTACACTTAAATCCTAAACCACTCTACTGAGACAGCCCTGGTTAAGGTAACCAATGATCTTCTACTGGCAATGGACTCCGGCGCTTCATCACTCTTGCTGCTGCTGGACCTTAGAGCTGCCTTTGACACTTGTGGACCAAAATATCCTACTAGAACGATTGGAAAAAGGGATTGGTCTCTCAGGAACCGTCCTCTTATGGTTCAGATCCTACCTTTCAGATAGGACGCACTGTGTTAAATATGGTGAAATGACATCTGAGCCCTGTAGTGTTACCTGTGGTGTTCCGCAGGGTTCAGTACTTGACCCCCTTCTTTTCAGCATTTACACGCTTCCATTAGGTGATATTATTTGCAAGTATAATATCAGTTTGGAAAAGGCATATGACAGAGTTGATAGAGAGATGTTGTGGCAAGTGATGGTAATGTATGGAGTTGGTGGAAAGTTGTTGGAAGCATCGAAGAGTTTTTATATGAACAGCAGAGCATGTCTAAGAGTAGGGAGTGAGACAAGTGAGTGGTTCCCTGTGTTGCCTGCTGTGAGACAGGGCTATGTGATGTGAACCATGGCTGTTTAATGTGTACATGGATGGTGTGGTGAGAGAGGTGAATGCAAGAGTATTTGGCAGAGATGATGGATAACAGTGGAACGGTGTGGCAGGTAAGTCAGTTGTTGTTTGCAGATGACACAGCGCTTGTGGCTGATTCTGAGGAAACATTGAGAAGGTTGGTCATGAAGTTTGGAAGAGTATGTGATAGCCGTAAGTTATGTGTGAATGTTGGGAAGAGTAAGCTGATGAAGTGTTCACGTGATGGAGTGGGCATGACGTTAGAAATCAGGTTGCATGGACAGGTGCTGGAAGAAGTTGAAAGCTTTAGGTACTTGGGTTGTGATGTGGCTGCAGTTGGTGGAATGGAGTGTGAGTGAATCAAGGAAGCAAAGTTTTGGGTGCTCTGAGGAGAGTGATGAGCAACAAGAGTATGGATGTTAAGAGGGGACTGTATGAGAGTGTGATTGTGACGACTGTGTTGTATGGTGCAGAGACTTGGAGCCTGAACGCAGATTTAAGAAGGAAATTAAATGTTTTTGAGATGAAGTGTTTGAGGAGTGTTAGGAGTGACAAGATTGGATAGATTGAGAAATGAAATTGTGAGAGACAGAACTGGAGTAGTCGTGGAACTGAGCAAGCGTGTGGATAAGAGAGTACTTGGTTGGTTTGGACCCATGGAGAGGATGGATGAGGAGCCAATGTTGAAGAGGATCTACAGAGCAGAAGTCAATGGAAGGAGACCAAGAGGAAGGCCGCGATTGACGTGGATGGATGGTGTTATGAGTAGACTGGAGGAAAGAGGTCTCAATATAATGGAAGCTAGAGCTCTTGTTGGTGATAGAAAGGAGTGGAGAGGTGTTGTGAAAGGATAGTGGGATTGTGGACCCGTTCTTTAGGATGGGCTGGGCACCCGTATGATGCGGCAGGGGTAAACCAGTGAAAGCTGTCGGGCCCTGCTGTTGAACAGAAGAGTGTGTTGTGTCATACTGACCCTGATCTGTCCCTTCAAACACACGTGAAGAATATGACTAGAACAGCTTTCTTCCATCTTCGCAACATTGCTAAAATTCGCCCTGTGGTGTCTCAGTCGGATGCGTTTGTTACCTCCCGTCTCGATTACTGTAATGCAAAACGTCCCGTTCCATCTCGAAACCCGTCCTCTTTCTATTTGCCCGCCAGGTGACGGAAGCGACGCCTGGAAAATAAGCCACGTCACCCTGAAGATGTCTCAAAAATTCCGCTACATGTTCCAAGGAATCAGAGGATCGTCCAGCTCCTCCGGTGCCATCTATATCGATGACATCACCCTCAGCGAAACGGTTTGCCCCGGTGGCGTCTGGCAACTCCATCAGTTTTCAGGACTTCTGGCCAAAACACCGGCCGGCAGTTCCATAAAAAGTCTGTGCTTTCACAATGCGGAGGGCTACGCCTTCGGGATCAGCGTTTACCCTAATGGGAAAGATCCAGCCTACCGGGACTACGTGGGTCTGTTCTTCCACCTGTGCAGCGGCGAGAACGACGCGGTGGTGCAGTGGCCGGCGCAGTACCGGCAAGTCACGTTGGTTGCCATGGACCAGGATCCTGACGCTAAACTGAGGATGTCTTCTACGAGAAGTTTCACCACAGGTGGTCTCACTGGACTATAGGGGTTTGGATCCTTTTAGGTCAGGGGGGTCAGACTCGTTTTAACTCGGGGGCCACACGATAGAACAAACATTCTGTCGGGGGCCGGACTAGTAGATTAAGGAGAAAGAAAAAGAGATAGAGAAATATGAGAAAAAAGAGAGAGAGAGATAGAGAAATATGAGAAAAGAGAGAGAGAAAGAGTAAGAGAAAGAGAAAAGAGAGAGGGAAAAGAGAAAAGAGAGCGAGAGAGAGAGAACAGAGAGAGAGAGTGAGAGAGAGAGAGAGAGAGAGAGAGAAGAGAGAAAAGTGAGAGAGAGATAAAAAAAAGAGAGAGAGAAGAGAGAAAAGTGAGAGAGAGATAGAGAAAAGAGAGAGAGAAAGAGTAGGAGAAAGAGAAAAGAGAGAGGGAAAAGAGAAAAGAAAGAGAGAGAGAGAGAGAACAGAGAGAGAGAGAGAGGAGAGAAAAGTGTGAGAGAGAGAGAAGTGAGAAAGAGAGGAGAGAAAAGTGTGAGAGAGAGAGAGAGAGAGAGAGAAAAGAGAGAGAGAGATGAAAAAATACAGAGAGAGAGAGAGAGAGCAGAGAGAAGAGTGAAAGAAGAGAGAGAAGAGTGAGAGAAAAGAGAGAGAGAGAGAGAGAAAAAAGAGAGAGAGAGATGTAAAAAAGACACAGAGAGAGAGAGAGAGAGAGAGAGAGAGAGCAGAGAGAAGAGTGAGAGAAAAGAGAGAAAGGTGAGAGAAACGAGAGAGAGAGAGAGAGAGAAAAGAAAAAGAGAGAGAGAGAGAGAGAAAAGAGAGAAGAGAGAGAGAGAGAGCATGAGAAGAGAGAAAAGTGAGAGAGAGAAAGAGAGAGAAATAAATAAATAAATAAATACAAGTACAGTGTCTTTGTTCGAGGCACCTGGCTTCGACAACATCATGTTGACATATTTACAACCTGCAGCTTGTTTTTCTCTTGCGCTTCTCTGAGTGTTGTCTCGCGGGCCGGATTCAATCCCTTAGCGGGCCTGATTTGGCCCGCGGGCCGCCTGTTTGGCACTGTGGTTTAGGTCCATCTTAGGGTTTTGGATCAGGCGAGGCTAAAATACACAGGTGTCCAACTCACGGCCCGCGGGCCACATCCGTACAATTATATCTGGCCCGCGAAATCCTTTTATATACATCTACTATAATGGCCCGGGTCTATGAAACCCTGATAACTTTCGAATTCTACTCGGATACTAAATACCACAATGGCCGAGAAAATTATGTTAACCGGCATTGCCGGTAAACCCGTGTGTCTTATTTGTGGCTGTAATTAAGGAATTTGATGTAAAACGGCACTACAAGACAAAACTTTAGAGCAGGAGTCCCCAAACGTTTTCCTGAGAGGGCCACATAACCTTTCCCTTCTCTGATGAGGGGCCGGGGTCAGTTTGTAGCAGAAAAAGTGTGATGATTGCAGGAGTGCCTAAATGTAAAAATGAATTGTTTTCCAGAAAGCCACAATCAAATAACCCTTTCTGGATTCTTCACATAACAAAAGTCAGAAAATAAATAACACTATTAATGAAATAAATAATTACCAAATAACCCACTCTGGGTTCATTTGTTTTATATATTTTTGTTTTTTTTGTTCTTGTTGTTTTCCCTGCAAAATAGTTGGTAAATGTCAGTCTCACACGACACCATTTACTTGTTGACATTAAGAGTGATTTATTGAACAAGTCATTAAATCACGTGAGGTCCCCTTTAACATATAAATACAAAATAGCATCGCCATCAATTGGTACTTTTCAAGAATCATTTAAGAAAAACACCATAACTGTACCTTCCAAAACAACTCACTTTGTGTTATATGGTAACCAAATATACATATTAACATCACAGTACTCTTAACCCAGTCCCGCATAACGTAGCATAGCTCACTCTGTCGCTTATGCTAACGGACGACTCACTCGTACTATTTCACTTTTTGTAAACTTTACAGACATCACAAACAACCTTTACAAACATATTTTTACATATTATCCTCCTCACAGTAAGTGTGTTACCAGTATAAACATCTCACCTGCAAAAAAGATGGTAAATGTCAGTCTCACACGACACCATTTACTTGTTGACATTAAAAGTGATTTATTAATCAAGTCACTAAATCACGTGAGGTCCCGTGAGACTTGCCCCAAACACCCTTCTCTGACCTGTGAGACTATGTCACCTAGTGGTGATATGCTGGTACTTCTCTTTTTCTGCTTTACAAAACAACACCAAAATCCCAAAATATAACATTTTAACTTGTCAACAACCCTTGTTGCGCCGTATAAAATAGTTACTAATAGTTAGTAATGAAAATAGTACATAACTAAGGAACATTTTATTGCAAAAGTCCAACTTTATTATCAAATACAAATACACATATATGAAGAAAAAAAATCAATCTTTCTGGTATTGTTCAGGGGGCCGGACCAAATGTGGAGGCGGGTCGTATGCGGCCCGCGGGCCGTAGTTTGGGGACCATTGCTTTAGAGTAAGCTGAAAAACCTTGAATCCGGAGAAAAGATACAGAAAGAGTTAAAGAAGAATATGAAGATGTTTTTCACTAATGTCAATTCCCAAAGTGAAAAGTACAATTCTTATTTATATTTTCCGTTTTTTCATATTTTCATTTTTATAGTTTGGACAGGAAATAGTTTTATGGAGAGCAGTGTTCATTTGACCTGTGAAAAGTGATGGGTCCCGGGGACTCGCATGCTCAAAAATCTATGGGTCCTAACAGAGATCTATGGCTCCCCAAAATTTAGTCTTATCGAGGTTGAAATTGTAAATCGGTGACAAATATATAATATAAATCTATATATTCATTCAGTTTTAATCATCACAGTTTATTGGTAATACAACGCAGTTATCACTTCAAGATTTTTCAGTTCACAACAATATTGTATACCGTAAATTCCGGACGATAGAGCGCACCTGATTCTAAGCTGCACCCACCACATTTTAAGAGGATAACTGATTTTGAACTTACACAAGCCGCACCTGTATATAAGCCGCATGCGCCCACATTAAATCATGTAACACAATCACAAAATTAACCCAAACCCGACTTTGAGTCCCGCGATTATAACTGAATATAAAGTACACAGTCCAAAAACCACAGCTGGCAAAATGAAACCGGTACTTAAGGTTTGATGCAGACCTGCAGAGTCCGGGTCCCGTTGAAAATAATCCAAGAAAAAAAAAAAGTATATTTCCAAAGGTAAGGGTGGGAAAGATATATATCCACTATTGTTCGCTGCGTCCACAAACACGTCTCACCTTTACTCCACTTCCCGTCAGCCTCTGTTGTATTGGCCCCTTCTTTTTGATTCCCCCGTGGAAAACATATCAGAATAAGTCTCTAAAATAAATACATGACAAAAATATACAGTTGCAAATACATATTATACACGGTTACACATATTTACAAAGAAAGACACCGAAAGAGTTTTCAAAGCTTTAATAATAATATTATAACTTTCATCCCAAACCGTGCTGTGAAGGGTAGCAAAACGCTACTAGCAACACGCTCGCAACACAGTAAACGGGTCTGTTAAGAAAAACATTCCGTACATGTAGAACCCACGGTTAACCTTCCTCATCTTCCTCCTTATGACTGACATCATCAAAGTCGTCTTCCTTCAATATGGGAGAGAAACTTTGTCGTGTCGTCGTCGTCCCACGCTCCCTTACCCAAAAACACGCTAGCCACACGCTCGCTAAGTAAAGTTTACGTGCAGTAGCTCTGTTTCCTTCTTTATCGGACTGCCCGATTGCGTTTAGCTTGAAAGCTGCGTCATGTGCCTTTCTTTTTGCAATTTGCATGATGAGGATATGTCTACGCCAATTTAATTTGTGCACAAGCTAAGAAGTTGCAGTCTTCCTCGGCGCATATATTCCACCGGTCTAAATCTTACCTCTTGTACTCGAGCCCTGCTGGCGGCCGTTAGAAAAATGACATAAATTGACGGCATCACTGAATAAGCCGCAGGGTTGAACGTTTGGGGAAAAAAGTAGCGGCCTATAGTCCGGAATTTACGGTATATACAAAATAATATTGTGGAAATATTAGTCTATATATTCATGCAGTTTTAATCACTTCAGATTTTGCCATTCATATATTCTTCGTGGTTTGCTGTCCCGCCACAGTTGTAATGCCTTCTCAAGGTCCAATTGCAGCAACGGAATTTCCATAGCTAATTTGTGGTTTTCATTGTCGTTGTGCCGATCCAATGTGCTTTTCTGAAAGTTCGTATTGCGAAATGATTTATGCAATCCAGTTTTTTTGTCACGCTGGGTACACGCATCACAGAACATGTAGCCTCCATTATCATCCTCCTCATAGCGTAACCAGGAATATAATTGAGTCCATTTTGGCAGAAAAGTCCTTTTCTTGCTAGTATTCTTTTGTGTATTTTCTTTCGTCGAATCGTTCGCTTCAACACACGTGTTTTCCTTGCCTTCGCGGTCTTCTGAAGAATTTCTCCGCCGTTTTTTCGTGCCGGAATTATTACCGTTGTTACCACTTTCTGTATTATGTTTCGACTTATCACCGAGACTGAAGAAATGACCAATTTTTTGTTGATTTGCACCTAATACCAACTGTTTTTTCGGAGCATAATTCTCTTTCGCTCGACAATCACCAAAACAATGACGTCATCTCGAAGCAACGAGATCTCGTTTGCCGAGATCGGCGCGAGACCAGAACAACAATGGAAGATCTGCCTGACGAAAGGTTTGGAGTGCTGTAAATCTTTGTTTAACAAAAAAAAAGTAATCGGGTAAAAATGACAATTTGGTGTTGAAAAAGTTGCGTCCCCAGCAAAAATGACGCGTCTAGGATGCAGG
Organism: Urocampus carinirostris; assembly: GCF_059441175.1. NCBI lineage: Eukaryota > Metazoa > Chordata > Actinopteri > Syngnathiformes > Syngnathidae > Urocampus > Urocampus carinirostris. Next base: position 17,076,662 of record NC_142368.1, read on the forward strand.
GACGCAGGCAAACGAGAACACTGGGAGTGCAACGATTTTTAATGCATTTAATGTTTATGTTTGTTTATTCTGGAATATTAGTCCTGACTTTTTTGAATTCAGATTTATTTATTTGTTTTTTTTGTTTTAAAACATTTATCCTGTTCGGCCCGCGACTAAAGTTGTGGTTTGAGTTCTGTCCCTCTGTATAATTGAGTTTGACACCCCCGCTATAATAGGTCAAATTGGGGGCGGCAGTAGCTCAGGAGGTAGAGCGCTCGTCTTGGGATCAAGGCATCCCAGTTTGAATCCCGGCTCGTCTGTGTTACATGTCGAAGTGTCCTTGGGTAAGACACTGAACCCCTAATACCCCCCAGGTTAGTGCCTTACATGGCTGCAGGGCCGCTATTGGGAAATGTGGAGCACATTGTAAAGCGCATTGGGAAGTCATTGACTTGAAAAGCGCTATATAAATGCAGATCATTTCATTTTATTCCGACTTCTTCTTCGTAGATGGACTCTGGAGCAAACCCACATCTGGATCCGGTGCGGTCTGGGATCCTGACTGCAATTGCTACCGGGGTGAAGAAAAAGGCTGGAGCACATTGATTTCTCACAAGCAACTCCGCAAGAGGAGTTTCCTGAAAAACGACGACCTCATCGTTTTCGCCGACTTCAACGGTGATGTCGATCCCATCCATTCACATTTCTAAACTGACCTCCCGAAGCGCTTTACAATGTGCTTCACACTAACCCATTCACACACACACTCACACACCGATATTAGCGTCAGCCATCCAAGGCAACGACAGTGGAACCTCGCTAGTTCGCGGTTCCACTTTTGCGGGTTCAGAGCTTCGCGGGTCAAAAAAAATATACCTTTTCAATAAAAGCATTTATTGACTTGACGCCATTGAACGCGAGCTTATGTCAACTGAGGACACGGTTTGGACACTCTTATTGTGAAGGGGAGGGGGAGGCCCTGACACCTGTCAAGGTGGCCGTTTTGGATGTAAATTCAGTCTAGTGAAAATAACTTGTTTTTATATTCCTAAATACAAAAACAATCTTTCTCACACACACACACATAAAACAATGTTTCAATAATCAGTCTAATTATATCTCTTGTACGTTTATCAATCTTATATTCTTTTATTGTGAAGTCGTGCTCATGTGTGTACTGTTTTCACTGACGCATAATAAACCACGCCCGCCCTTTGGGCTCTCTCTCTTTCTCTTTCAACCAACAAGGAGCCTCGTGTGAGTACTTTTAGCTGCTATCATGATGTCGTTTTTAACAATATATGTATTTTATCTGTGTAAATACAGCCACCAAAGAGTCTTAATAATGACTATCTCTGACACACCATGCTTAGTCATGGTGAGTTACCGCTTCGCTCACCCCCCTCCTTCAACTCCTCCCACCTCACCCCCTTCTTATGTGGCGCTCAATTTATCATGTAGGAATTTGACGACGCGACGTAAGTATATTCTCTTCTGTCACATTTTATCTCAAGTTTGACTTGATTATACCAAAAGCGAGCGGTTGTTTGCACTACCTCAACACGGCTAATTGTGTACGGTTTCGTGTATTTGTTGTAAAAGCCGTTCGATGCCGCTAGCTAAAGTATGTTGTTATTGTCAGAAGGTAGCTCTTTCACTTTCATTAAAATGAACGCAGACCATTTTTTTAACTGTGGTTTCCCAAAACGCTTCACAAACACTCTTCAAATATCACATTTTCACGGTTTTTATTTCCAATATGCAACCGGTAGTGTTAACAAGCGAAATATTATATTATACTGTATACGTTTTTTGAAGGGGCGCAGCTACTAAGCGGATTTTCACTTTTCGCGGGTGGCGTCGGTCCCCATTAACCGCGATAACTGAGGGATTACTGTAACTGCTTATTGGGGGCATGAGGGATTCAGTGTCTTGCCCAAGGACACTTCGACATATAGCACAGAGAAGCCGGGAATCGAACCTGCGACCTCTTGATCCCAAGACGAGCGGTTTACCTCCTGAGTAAATGACGCACATTATCAAATACATTGTTAGGGAAAAAAACTATATTGTAAATTTAGCGTTTACCAAACTGTTCAAATTAGTTATCTGACTCCATTAACCAAACACAAACTTTATTCTCCTAACAATACGTGCTCGTTTTCTTAAATTTAGGGAAACATATTGACAAGAGACAGGCTTTTCCACACGGGGGCAGATTTCATCTCTCATCTCTCATTAGCTGCACCGCTTATCCGCAGTAGGGTAGCGGGGGTGCCGGAGCCCATCCCAGCCATCATCAGGCAGTGGGCAGGGGAGACCCCGAACTGGTTGCCAGCCAATCGCAGGGCACACAGGGACAGACAACTCGCTCGCTCATTCACACCTAGGGACAATTTGAAATGCATGTCTTTGGAATGTGGGAGGAAACCGGAGTGCCCGGAGGAAACCCACGCAAGCACGGGGAGAACATACAAACTCCGCACAGGAAGGCCGGTAGCTGGATTTGAACCCACACAGGAGGTTCCCAAGACCTTAGAACTGTGCCGCACACGCGCTAACCACTGCGCCGCCGTGCTGCCCTGGAGACAGATTTATTTTCTTAAATGTTTTCTTTAGTGAATTCCATCGAATTTAACCAAATTATTGTCGAATTAGTCTTGTCGAGCCCCCCAACTTTTTGTCTCTGCTCCTGTCTGTCTGTCTTGTCTCTTCCGTGTTCCGTCTTTTTGAAACGTCCGGGAATCGCCCTCTCCCCTGGGCGTGCCAGGAACTCCTCCCCTGGCCGACTCCTGACGTGGCTCCCAACCAGTCGCCACCTCCTCCTCGCCGGAAGACGCCGCCACGTTTAGAGGGCTCAAAACAAGAAAGCTTATCAGCTCAAAGCAATGCCAAGCGTTTATCAAAACAAGGCCTAATTCCCTCGTCAGCCTTCTGTAAAAAATCCCCACTGCATTCAACAAAATTTAATTTGTATTATATTAACTCCCTTATAGTCAATTAAATCAAATAAAAAAATCCTTCAGTATGATGGGTTACGTCTCCAAGATGCTTGTCTATTTTTGGTTTAATATATTTATTATATTAATTTGGGGATTTTTTTTTCATTATTCTTTTTTTCTATTTCATTTATTTTAATTGTTTAAAACATACAAAATAAATACAAATTTTCTTTACTAAAATCTTTGGTTGGTTATTACTTTTTCTTTTTAAAAATATATTTTCCTTTTTTGTATTTATATTCGATCAAGCAATATATTTGTTCTTTTCTCTTCTTTTTGCAGATTTGACGCATTTGATCAAGTCTGAGGTGCCGGTCGAACCTGCCGGCCAATTAAAGAAGTGGAAATGACCTGTAAATATTCCCGACCCTTTGCCTAATTTTTGTCAAATGTATACAAAAACAAACTAAAACATCTGCTTTTTTTACAGGTGAGCTACCGCTCGGACCTCTCTGAGATGATCAACTCAAGAATGTTAAAATTGATGATAGCCGAAGCACAACAATGTATACTGTTAGAAATTAAATATTACAAAATGTATCGTTTACCAAATGATTCGAATTAGTTATCTGACTCCTGACTCCTCCCCTGGGGCGGGTCAGGTGCCAGCTTCACCACCTCCTCGCCGAAAGGCGCCGCCATGTCTAAAGGAAAACTCATATCAGCAAAGCTTATCAGCTCAAAACAATGCCGACGTCCTTGTGCGTCTGGCCTTCTCCCGTCAGCTCTCACAGGAATTCTGTTATCAAAATTCGTCTGATACATTCCAGACAGCCTAACCTTCTAATGTACCTTAAAGAAAAACAGTCAGTGAATCTCTACTGCATCAAACTGAGTACATGTACTTACTTTGTAGTTAATTTTCTGATATCCGTTATAGTCAAATGTATAAAATCTTTCAATACCCATGGATATAAAACACAAAACATTTGTCTCCTGATAATAAAGTGTATTTTCAAATTTGGTGATTACAATGCTTAATTAATAAAATAGAATTAAATGGTTCAATCCATTTCTTTCCAAATTGTTAAAAGCAGGGGTCTTAAACTCAATTTAGAGAGGGGGCGCCAGAGTTAGGGTCTGGATAAGATGAGGCTGTGTCTGATTTTCCACAAAAAAGCTCCAATAAAATATATATACATAGTGAGAATTCATTAGAAAATCCATTTGTAATTGATAAATAAATACAGCAAATCCTAAATACTTGTCAGAACCCGAACAGGAGGAGGACCCAGACGCGTAATGTTTTCACACAAGCGTTATTTTACGGGAACGGGGAAGTCATGCGGGTGAACACCAGTGATTCGGCAATCGCTGGGCGGAAGAAGTGAGACAGAGAAGTCGGGCGTGGGAAAACAGGAAGCCAGAGGCAGACGAGATCGAAACCGGACAGGACAGACGGGATCGATACCAGATACTGGATTCAAGACCAGATACCGGACAGGACGGAACAAACGATATAGATACCTGATACCGGATACTGGAGCAAGATACCGGACAGGACGGGACAGACGGGATCGATACTGGATACACGAGCAAGATACTGGACAGGACGGGACAGACAGGATCAATACCGGATATTGGAGCAAGATACCGGACAGGACGGGACAGACGGCATTGATGCGGGATACTGGAGCAAGATACCAGACAAGGCAGGACAGACGGAATCGATACCGGATACGTGTGTAAGATACCGGACAGACAGGATTGATACCGGATACTGGAGACTGGAGCAAGATACTGGACAGGACGCGACCGACAGGATTGATACCCGATACTGGATTCACGCGCAAGATACCGGACAGGAGGTGACAGACAGGATTGATACCAGATACTGGAGCAAGATACAGGACGGGACAGACGGGATTGATACCGGAAAATGGAGCAAGATACCAGACAGGGCAGGACAGACGGAATCGATACCGGATACACAAGCAAGATACTGGACAGACGGTATTGATACCGGATACTGGATACTGGAGCAAGATACCGGACAAGGCAGGACAGACGAAATCAAGACGGAAACTGGATACACGAGCAAGATACTGGACAGAATGGGACGGACAGGATCGATACCAGATACTGGAGAAACATACTGGACAGGATGAGACAGACAGGATCGATAGCAGATACTGGAGCAAGATACTGGACAGGGCAGGACAGACGCAATCGATACTGGATACACAGGCAAGATACCGGACAGGATGGGACCGACGGGATCGATACTGGATACTGGAGAAAGTTACCGGACAGGACGAGACAGATGGGATCGATAGCAGATACTGGAAACTGGAACAAGATACTGGAAAGGACGAGACAGGCGGGATTGATGCCGGATACTGGAGATTGGAGCAAGATACCGGACAGGACGAGAGAGGCGGGGTCGATACCAGATACCGGATACACGAGCAGGATACCGGACAGAGTCAAAATACAAGTCTTGCAAGTGCAGAGGTTCGTTGACGGACCGACAAGGAGTGAATGAGAGCACTGAGTTTAAACAGTAGGGGAACCAATCAGCTGGTGCCAAAAGGGCGGGGCCAAGTGAGGGCAACGGGCAACCGTGACTTTGTGGACATAGATGAAATCAAGCAAGCTTCTTTTCTTGTCGTCATATTACTGTATTAGTATTTTGTAATATGGTATTACTGTAATAGAATTTTTGTAGTATTTCTCTAGAAGGATTTCCATTTCAGTATGTTTGCGGTATTTTCATGGTCGTTTTTTTGTAGTACCTTCTGTTGTAATATTTCTGTCGTCGTATTTTTGTAGTATTGGTTGCAATTTTACTGTTTTGATATTTTTTATTATGGTATTAGTGTCAAGGAATTTTTGTTAGTTTTTCTCTAGAAGAATTTTTTGAAGTATTTCCGTTGTAGTATCGGTGGTATTTCTGTACTATTTTTGGTGTACAGTATTTTTGTTCTATTTTTGCAGTATTTCCATAGTAGTATTTTTGTAGTATTTATGTTGAAATATTTCTGTAGTAGTATTTTTGTAGTATTTGTTGCAATTTTACTGTTTTGGTATTTTGTATTATGGTATTAGTGTCATGGAATTTTAATAGTATTTCCCTAGAAGTATTTTTGAAGTAATTCCGTTGTAGTATTTGTGGTATTTCTGTACTATTTTTGGTGTACAGTGTTTTTGTTCTATTTTTGCAGTATTTCCATAGTAGTATTTTTGTAGTATTTATGATGAAATATTTCTGTAGTAGTATTTTTGTAGTATTTGTTGCAGTTTTACTGTTTTGGTATTTTGTATTATGGTATTAGTGTCATGGAATTTTAGTAGTATTTCTCTAGAAGTATTTCCGTTGTAGTATTTGTGGTATTTCGGTACTATTTTTTGCAGTATTTCCAAAGTAGTCTTTTTGTATTATTTATGTTGAAATATTTCAGTCGCAGTATTTTTGTAGTATTTGTTGTAGTTTTACTGTATTGGCCATTTGTATTATGGTATTACTGTGATGGAACCTTTGCAGTATTTCTCTAGAAGTATTACCATTTTAGTATTTTTGTGGTATTTTCTTAGTAGTTTTTTGTAGTAGTACCTTAGTATTTATTGTAATATTTCTAAAGTAGTAGTTTTCTATTGTGGTATTACTGTAGTAATATTTTAGTAGTATTTATTTAGAAGTATTTCAAAATATTCACATTGTAGTATTTATTTGGTATTTCTGTCGTAATATTTCTGTCTGAGTATTTTTGTAGTTTTTGTCGTAATATTACTGTAGTAGTATTTTATATTATGGTAGTACTGTAATAGATTTTTCATAGTATTTCTCTCGTCTAGAAAAATGTTTGAAGTATTTCAATTGTAGCATCTTTGTACTATATTTCGCAGTATTTCGATAGTAGTCTTTTTGTAGTATTTCTGTTGTAATATCTGTAGTAGTATTTTTGTAACATTTGTCGTCATTTTAATGTATTAGTATTTTGTATTATGCTATTTCTGTAATGGATTTTGCGTAGTATTTGAAGAGAGAAAGAGAAAAGAGAGAAAAGGAAAAAAGGAAGTTAGAGAAAAAGAGGTTAAAGTACACAGAGAGACAAAGAGCAACAAAGGAAGAGAACATACTACAGGAGTACTTTAAAAATACTAAAGAAATACTGCAACAATACAGCAAAAACAGGGACTAAATATGTTATTTGTTATAAGTGTAAATGTTTTAAAACCAATTTGATGAAACTAATCCATTTAAAAAATATAAAATGAAGATGCCGACATGTATATTGATTCAAAAAGGAGAAAAATGGGGTTATGTCTCCAGGATTGGCCCTACGGCCTAATATTTGCACCCAATGTGGCCCCTGATTCCGGATAACTACCCACCCCTGAAGTAGTGGATAGACCTGAATCTTAGGATCCGTTTTTTTTTCCGAAACAGCTGTTAAAGTGTGTGTTCCTTTGCAATGGGAGGTAGGGCTCGGCTGTCAGGCTTCCTATATTTCCTTTTAAGGATGAACCCTGCCTCGAAATCCACCGGCCGTTCCGGATCCGTCTGTATCCGGATAAAGGGGCAGGGTTGGGTAGGGTTACTTTAACTGGATTACTTTCAATTACTTTCGGATGACTCCAATACCAAATATGCTAATAAAAGACAAAAGAAACTCAATATGAATACAATGATGACTCACAACACGTGGTAAGCTTTCTCTCCTGGCTTTGATCTCTTTGATCTCCGGCAAAACGAACATAAAATGCGACGGAAACAAAATGAAAATAAATCCAAACAGTTTTTTTCAAGAAATTTGTATTCATTGGACATAACATGAGCCTCACCTAGTAGAAGATGATCATTGTTTGTCTTCTTGCTGCTACGGGTACTCGACAAACCAAAACCCGGAAAAAAAATCTGGGGAGAAAAATGAAGAAAAGTGGTACTTTCGTGCTCAGGTGGAGTCTCTGTGGTTTGTATTTTTCCTGTGATTTTTAACACTCGTTTTTGGTTGCGCGATAGAATTCAGCGACATCTAGTGGTCAAATCGTGCACACTGTGTTTTTAAACTCGAACGATCATCATGAGGGTGGCAATAGGCCCGCAGCAGTGTTCCCTCTAAGCATATTCGCAGCGCACAAGAAAATCTAGCCGGCTCACAAAAATCAGGGTGCGAAATTGCTAACTAAAAAGCGAATCAAGTCAAAGTTACAAGGCATGAAGGTAAAAATACACGGGTTCCCCTGACGTTGTGTCCTAAATGCGGTATTTTGAAGTCGAGTCGAAGTAGAACGAAGTTGAGTAAAGTCAGTAGAGTTTGTCGAGAACCGGCTTCTTCGGCTCGGCTCACTAAAAGAAACCGGCTCTTTCGGGTCCTAAACGGCTCTTCGGGTTGTTTTTGCTTCTTTCATTCCTATATTACCCAATTGTTATGTAAAATTATGCACAAAATGACTTAAAGGAAGGGGGGAATAGAACAAAAAAGGAAAAAAATACCAAAATGAAAAAGTAGTGAAACGCTGAGAAAAAAAAGACACAAAAGGAAGAAAAAAAAAGGAAAATTTTAGAAAAAAAGCCAGAAAAAAAAGAAAGAAATGTAGGAAAAAAGTAACAGCTCGGAAAAAATAAACACAATGAGATTTTTTTAAAAGGAATTAAAAAAAGTTAAAAAAAACACGGAAAAAAGAAGAAAAAGTTTGTGTTGCATTCAAATAATTTCTATCAAGTGAATCTTGTTGCCAACATTGTTTTTCCACTAAAAAATGTGATTAAGTACAGTTCTCTATCTTGCAACCGACTCAATAAGCCCCCAAAGATGTTAATATTATGCGACAAAAAATGTCAGGAAAAAAAAAGAAATGGATATCTTGTGAAAGAATTGTAAGAACAAACGACGTTTGTAGTCCGTACAACCTTTGCAATAGTACGTGAGTCAATTCATTCAAAAGAAAAAAATAATTTTGCATTGCCGGAAACTCAGCAAAATGTAACTCGATGTCAAATTTTGGACATGTTTGATAATGACTTAGTTGCCACACTTGGGATTACGGTTGCTCACTGTTGTTTCAAGCGTTGCTCACCGACTTTGTGTGAACGCTCAGACCCGTAAGGAAAATTAGAGGGAACATTGGCCCCCAGGCTGTAAATCTGAGTCCCCTGTTTGAAATATTTGCTCGGTTCTTCGAAATAAGTAGTAAAGATCCTCAAATAGCTCAGCAATGTAGGTAAACAAGTACATTAGCAGCGTCACTCCGAAATGTACGGTGCATTACACATATCTCCAAATGGAACAGCGGATGGTCCGGGAGGTATTTACATTCTCATTACTCCCGCTATGCAGCACCCCGCCACCCCCCACCGGCACCAGAGCAGAAATTTACAAATATGGAGCCCAGGGGCTCAGCGGACTCCAGACAGCCTAGTGGAGGGCACCTGTTACGCTCTATATCCCTATAAGGCTACACGGGAGCCAATCAGAACAGAGAAGGGAGGCCCGACGCAATGGACGTCTTAGGAAATCTGTCGTCTGCTCGAGGTCCGGTCCGTTGCTCTCTCCAAATGGTGCATCTCAGCTGTCAAAGGGGGGGTTGCCTTTCCCTTGGTTTTCAACTCTTACGCATGCCAGGAACCAAACAATGTTCCCTGTCATTTTCCTTACGGGTCTGAGCGTTCACACAAAGTCGGTGAGCAACGCTTGAAACAACAGTGAGCAACAGCAATCCCAAGTGTGGCAACTAAATCATTATCAAACATGTCCAACACTTGACATCACGTTACATTTTGCTGAGTTTCCGGCAATGCAAAATTATTTTTCTCTTTTGAATGAATTGACTCATGTATTATTCCAAAATTTGTTTTTACAACAATTCTTTCACAAAATTTCCATTTCTTTTTTTTCCTGGTATCTTTTGTCGTATAATACTAACATTTTGGGGGGCTTATTTAGTCGGTTGCACGATACACAACTGTACTTAATCACATTTTTTAGTGGAAAAACAATGTTGGCAACAAGATTGACTTGGTATAGTTGGAAATTATTGGAATGCAACACAAAATGTTTCTTCTTTTTACCTGTTTGTTCCATTTTTCTTTAATTCCTTTAAAAAAATCTCATTGTTTATTTTTTCCGAGCTGTTACTTTTTTCTTTGTGTTCTCTATTTACTTTTTTTCCTTTGTTTCTTTCTTCTTTTTTCTGGCTTTTTTCTGAATTTTTCCTTCTTTTTTTTTTCTTCCTTTTGTTTCTTTTTTCTCAGCTTTTTACTACTTTTTCATTTTGGTCTTTTTTTCTCTTTTGTTCTATTCCGCCTTCCCTTAAGTCATTTTGTGCATAATTTTACACAATATTTGCTCATATAGGGATGAAAGAAGCATAAACAACCTGAAGAGCCGTTTAGAACCCGAAAGAGCCGGTTCCTTTTAGTGAGCCGAGCCGAAGAAGCCGGTTCTGGAAAAACTCTACTGACTTTACTCAACTTCGTTCTACTTCGACCTTGACTTCAAAACACCGCATTTACCGTAACTTTGATTTAATTCGCTTCTTAATGAGCAATTTTGAGCCCTGATTTTTGTGAGCTGGCTACCCGAAAAGCTCTGGGTAGTGCGCAATTGCGCACACACGCAGCTTAGAGGGAACATTGCGCTGGCTAGATTTTCTTGTGCGCTGAGAATGTGCGGACACTGCCAGTGCGCTATTGCGCACGGCGCAGCTTAGAGGGAACATTGCTGGCAAACCCCCTGAGACAACTTCTCCACTGTTACTCAGACGGGGGTTCGAGTTACCATCACCTACTTCTGTCACCTCGTCCTAGAGTTCCTTGAGAGCTTAGTCATATAAACACATATTTTGGACTCTGCACAGGGGAGATCCCTGTCGAATGTACAAGAGGGCATATAAACTTTGTACGATTTACATTACCGTATTTTCCGCACTATAAGGCGCACCTAAAAGCCTTGATTTTTTTCAAAAGCTGACCATGCGCCTTATAATACAGTGCGCCTTATATATGGATCAATATTAAGTCGCAAAGTCTTGCAATTAAGGCAAGCAGCTGCCGACTCGAGTTTCCCCCGAAGGCGAAGTCGTCCGCGGTGTATGCTGGGATTAATATACCGGCGTTTCATTTCCCAGCCAATGTGTCAATCATCATTTGAATTGATCACTATTGGCTCAAGTTATTCGGAGGTAAAGGGGGCGGATCCTTTTTATCATTTACAGGTTGGCATAGGCTAAAGCGGCAAAACAAAGCCTGCAATTGGTCGAAAAAGATGAATGTGAATCACACGTTGGGTTGCACTCCGGCATAGAGAAAACATGTTTTACCATTCTGTATTTGTAAATATTTGACTCTCCTGGATTTACTCCACTTACGGTCGTAAGAAGACCATGGTTACGTATCATTATTGAACGTGATGGCTGCAAGAGAACTTAGGTGAGCTATGCGGCTTTATATTTTCCCGGTATCTTGTTTTAGAACGATCTTGATGTTTCTGTGATGAGTCTATTTTGAAACTCAATTCAATTCAAAGTGTTTATTGTCATATGCACAGTAAAGAACCCCGTTTCCATGCACAATAAAATTCTTACTTTGCTGTCCACACAGTTGCCAGCAAAAAATAAAATGGAAACTAAGAAATGTTTGTTTGGTGACATCGTACAGACACTGTTTCCGTACATGTCTGAGACACGTATTTGCTTCTTTGCAAGCTTTCAGGATGTTAAGGGGGTAATACGTTTGACTGAACTATCTGACTGTTTTGTCCACGTTACCATTGCAGCGCCTTATAATCCGGTGCGCCTTATGTATGGAAAATATAGGACCAAAAACTATTTTTGGGGGGTGCGCCCTATAACCCGGTGCGCCTTATAGTGCGGAAAATACGGTATATATGCAGGGAAGCGATGAAGCTCACTTAACCTTAACCCTAGCAGAGAAACAGACGTTGAAGTATGATAAGACATCCGAACACCAGGACCGCATAGTATTCCGATATTATCATTCTGAGGAAACGCATCCCTGTTTTGGTGGCGTTCTCGACACAGGATCCACTTAACTCCCTCGTCTCCCAGAGCAGCACATATTTGGACTTCTGTGAACTCAAGGGGTCCGCCCACCCGAATCCCGGAGTGGCGGGACATATATAAACAAGACCTGGCTCCGTGGTCCTTTGTCCCAGCGGAGTCCCCAGTCTTGCATCGAACTCGGTGAGTCCGGTTTCTGTTTCCGTTTTTTGACTCGTTAGTCTTCGGTTGAAGAAGAGTCGTAGGATGTGTTATAAGATGAGTATCTTCGGGAAAGAGTACAGGACAGTACGAACGGGATGCGGTACTATTGAAAGATCAGACTAAAACAGGAGTGTCAAACTGGTTTTAGCTGAGGGCCACAAATGCTATGAAAAAATCTCACGGGGGGCCGGACTAGTAAGTTTAAGAGAAAGAGACAGGGTGAAAAAGAGAGAGAAAGAGGGAGAGGGAAAGAAAGAGCGATAAACAGATAAGGAGAACAAGGGAGATAGAGTAAAGGTGAGAGAAAAAGAGAGAGCAGAATAGAGATATGAATGGAGAAGGGGGGAAATGAATATAGAGAGAAGAAGAAAGTGAAAAAAAAGAAAGATAAAAAGAATACGGGAAGTGAAACGACAGAAAGAAAAAGAGTCAGCAGGAGAAAAAGAGACAAAGTGAGGTGAGAGAGAGAGAGAGAGAGAGGGAGAAAGAGGTCGAAAAAGGGAAGGAAAGAGGGTGAGAAAAAAAGAGAAAAATAGAAAGAGAATTAAAGTGTAAATTAGAGAGAGAAAATAGAAAGAGAGCAAGACAGAGAAAAAGAAAGTGAAAAAAGAGAAAGATAAAAAGAATAAGAGAAGTGAAACGACAGAAAGAAAAAGAGTCAGCAGGAGAAAAGAGACAGTGAGGTGAGAGAGAGAGAGAGAGAGAGAGAGAGAGAGAGAGAGAGAGAGAGAAAGAGGTCGAAAAAAGGAAGGAAAGAGGGTGAGAAAGAGAGAAAAATAGAAAGAGAATTAAAGTGTAAATTAGATAGAGAAAATAGAAAGAGCGCAAGACAGAGAAAAAGAAAGAGTTAGAGAGTGAGAGAGAAATAGAGAAAAGAGAAAAAGAGAGTGAACAGGAGAAAGAAAAAGAGGGAGAAATAAATGAATAAAGAAGTGAGTCAGAGAGAAATGGAGAAATACTTCCACATTTGTGTGACATCCGGTGGAAATATTTAAAACAACAGCTCATTTTCCTCTTGCGCTTCTCTCACTGTTGTCTTGCCTGATCTGGCCCCCAGGCCGCCTGTTTGACACTTGTGGACTAAAACAATGGAAGAACTGTCGAGAGAAAATGATCAGGATTACCAAAAGATCATGTGAAATGCGACAGCTTTTATCATTCTGGTTGAAAAATGAATACATGGAATAAATGGATACATGAATTCCTCGTAATTCTCAATCCCAAATGCACAAGGGAGGTTTTTTTTATCAGTGGAACGGCAACTGCTGAAGAAAGACCAAGACACTGCCGGCCACTTGTTTGGATCGGCTGTTCTGTGGTTTATCACTGAGATACAAAAGAGAGTATGTGGGGGATGACAAGGGTCTGTAGCAATGTTCCCTCTAAACTGCGTGTGTGCACTACCCAGAGCTTTTCCGCGCACAAGAAAATCTAGCCAGCTCACAAAAATCAGGGCTCGAAATTGCTCATTAAGAAGCGAATTAAGTCAAAGTTACAGCGCATGAAGGTAAAAATACACGGGTTCCCCCGACGTTGTGTTCTAAATGCGGTATTTTGAAGTCAAGGTCGAAGTAGAACGAAGTTGAGTAAAGTCAGTAGAGTTTTTCCAGAACCGGCTTCTTCGGCTCGGCTCACTAAAAGTAACCGGCACTTTCGGGTCCTAAACGGCTCTTCAGGTTGTTTTTGCTTCTTTCATCCCTATATGACCAAATATGATGTAAAATTAGGCACAAAATGACTTAAAGGAAGGGGGGAATAGAACTAAAAAGAAAGAAATACCAAAATGAAAAAGTAGTGAAAAGCTGATAAAAAAAGAAACATAAGGAAGAGAAAAAAGCCATACAAAAAGAAAAGAAAGAAACAAAGGAAAAAGTAAATAGAGAACAAAAAGAAGAGTAACAGCTAGGAAAAATAAACACAATGAGAATTTTTTTAAAGGAATTAAAAAAACAATAGAAAAAAACAGGGAAAAAGAAGAAAAAGTTTGTGTTGCACTCAAATAATTTCCAATTATATCAAGTCAATCTTGTTGCCAGCATTGTACTTCTCCTAAAAAATGTAATTAAATACAGTTGTGTATCGTGCAACGGACTAAAAAAGCCCCCCAAAATGTTAGTATGATGCCACAAAAGATACCAGGAAAAAAAAGAAATGGAAATCTTGTGAAAGAATTGTAAGAACAAACAACGTTTGTAGGCCGTACAACCTTTGCAATAGTACATGAGTCAATTCATTCAAAAGAGAAAAATAATTTGGCATTGCCGGAAACTCAGCAAAATGTAACTTGATGTCAAGTTTTGAACATGTTTGATAATGACTTAGTTGCCACACTTGGGATTGCTGTTGCTCACTGTTGTTTCAAGCGTTGCTTACCGACTTTGTGTGAACGCTCAGGAAAATGAGAGGGAACATTGCTCTGTCGCTCAAATAGAGTTTTGAGGAGAGGATGCGGCCATACCCCATTTTGATGTACTACACACCGATAAGATCCTTCCTTTTGTGTTCCAGAAGGCCAACTAAGAACAGACCAAAATGTGTGACGACGATGAAACCACCGCCCTTGTGTGCGACAACGGTTCTGGCCTGGTCAAGGCTGGGTTTGCCGGTGATGACGCCCCTCGTGCCGTCTTTCCGTCTATTGTCGGACGCCCCCGTCACCAGGTTAGCCGCCCTCCTGAAATCCGACTTCATTTATCCTGAATTCTTTCGAGAAGTTCTGAAATGCCTTTTGTTCTCAGGGTGTCATGGTGGGTATGGGTCAGAAGGACAGCTATGTGGGGGATGAGGCCCAAAGCAAAAGAGGTATCCTGACCTTGAAGTACCCCATTGAGCACGGCATCATTACCAACTGGGACGATATGGAGAAGGTGAGAATCTTTGGTAGGACCATGCGCCGCAGTTCCATGTTGTGTCTGACAAACACTCTTGATTGCTCAGATCTGGCACCACACCTTCTACAACGAGCTCCGTGTGGCCCCAGAAGAGCACCCCACACTTCTGACGGAGGCTCCCCTCAACCCTAAAGCCAACAGGGAAAAGATGACCCAGATCATGTTTGAGACCTTCAACGTCCCCGCCATGTATGTGGCCATCCAGGCTGTCCTCTCCTTGTATGCTTCTGGTCGTACCACCGGTCAGTTTCCCTTCAAGACTTCTCTCGCTGTTCTTCACTTGGTTGCCAGATGTAGTCTGACAGAAGTCGGCTTTGTGTGAACAGGTATTGTACTGGACTCTGGCGATGGTGTGACCCACAACGTTCCCATCTATGAGGGTTACGCTCTTCCCCATGCCATCATGCGTTTGGATCTGGCCGGTCGTGACCTGACTGACTACCTGATGAAGATCCTCACCGAGCGTGGCTACTCCTTTGTCACAACAGGTAGGAAAATCTTCAAAATGACTGCGGAGACCCTGAAACTAAATCATAACCAGGAGATGTGAGGTAGTCTGTAAGGTGGGCTAAGGGGACTTCCCCAAAAGTGTGTATCTCTAAACCAGATGGTATCACGTTTGGGTTTCAGATATTGGTACTGCCCAAAGGGGCGTTTCTTTCTTTCTCTGTCTTTGTTCTACCTAAATAAATACAGTTTAGTGGGGGAGGGAGTTAGGAGCGCGGCCAGGGAGACTGACGTAAGTTCCTCCTCTTCTGGTCCCTCCCTCTCTCCAACTGCCAGTTGTAAAAAGTCAAAACGCTTGGTATATTTTTCTAGCGTCAGCAACTTGTAAATAGCTCTCCCACAACGTGTCAGAGGTCGATTTAGACCCCACATTATCCAAAACCATGAAACCAACGAACCATTTCTTCCTCAGCCGAGCGAGAAATCGTGCGTGACATCAAGGAGAAGTTGTGCTACGTCGCTCTGGACTTTGAGAACGAAATGGCCACTGCCGCATCTTCCTCCTCTCTGGAGAAGAGCTACGAGCTTCCCGACGGTCAGGTCATCACCATCGGAAACGAGCGATTCCGTTGCCCCGAGACCCTCTTCCAGCCTTCCTTCATTGGTAAAGCTGGAGAAACCTCCTAACAGCTTCCTGGTACTGCCTCCAAACCCTTAACACCATACTTCTACTTAGGTATGGAGTCTGCCGGTATCCATGAAACCGCCTACAACAGCATTATGAAGTGTGACATCGATATACGCAAAGATCTCTACGCCAACAACGTCCTATCTGGTGGCACTACCATGTACCCTGGTATCGCTGACCGTATGCAGAAGGAGATCACAGCTCTGGCTCCCAGCACCATGAAGATCAAGGTGAGATACAACCACCAGTGAAGACAACATCAAACTTCAACTCGGGTCTTGGTTATTTCACCAAAATCTGTTCTACTCTTAGATCATTGCGCCCCCTGAGAGGAAATATTCCGTCTGGATCGGCGGCTCCATCCTGGCCTCCCTGTCCACCTTCCAGCAGATGTGGATCAGCAAGCAGGAGTACGATGAGGCGGGCCCCTCCATCGTTCACAGGAAGTGCTTCTAAAAGCTCTGACGGGCGCCAAAGCAATCCAAAATGCAATTTTTCCTTCCTTTTGTCAGTTTCTTCTGTGCCTGATGCTGTATATACATGAATCATTTTAATAAAAAAATGCTGCTTTGTGTTTAAACAACCCATTTTTCTGTGATTCCTCCAAGTTTAAGAATTGTCATCAGGGTTGGGTAGGGTTACTTTAACTGGATTACTTTCAATTACTTTTGGATGACTCCAATACCAAATATGCTAATAAAAGACAAAAAAAACCTAAATATGAATAAAATGATGACTCACAACACGTGGTAAGCCTTCCCTCTTGGCTTTGATCTCTTTGATCTCCGGCAAAACTAACATCAAAGGCGACAGAAACAAAATGAAAATAAATCCAAACATTTATTCCGTTACACCCCTCAGCCTGCACAAAAAGGAGTCATTTTATTCATATTGAGTTTCTTTTGTCTTTTATTATTATATTTGGTATTGGAGTAATCCAAAAGTAATTGAAAGTAATCCAGTCAAAGTAACCCTACCCAACCCTGATTAATACGTACGGTGGGATTGGACATTTTAAATTAGGGGTGGACGATACTAGGGATTTCAGTATCGATCCAATCCAAGTAAATACAGGGTAGTATCGATGGAGTGACTTCCAAAATCCTACTAAAACTACTTTAAGAATACGCTAACGTACCTTACTAATAATTGCAAATGCCTTTATGAAGCGGTAATAAACCTTACGAACAAAACGTGGCGCCTATTTACTCACAGCAAGCCAGACTATGTGTAGACAAGTTTATTAAGGTATTTTTTAACCTATTAAACACATACCTGTCAACCTGTACATTTTTGCCGTACAAAGTACGTTTATTATGCATTTTAAGACGTGTACGACGTAGAAGGAAATCTGTACGGAAAAACGCAAATTTGTCAATGATGGGTACTACCCGGTATACACCGACTATCACGAAACGGCAAATCCATCAAGTCAAACGAGTTCGCCGCGGTAGCCTCTATCTCGGTATCGTTTTTTGTTGCAAACGAAGCGAGCGGTTTGATGCTACTGTGCGCATGCGTCTGCTGCCTGGGGATTTCCCATCATGCATCATTCCGTGGTAGTTGTGTCGTGAAAGGAAGTCCGTCTCTTTTTAGAGAACCGGCTTTTTCGGCTCAACTCATTCAAGATAGCCGGCTCTCAAACGGCTCACTAGCTTTGATGCATTATATTTCGAATGATGATGTTGTCTAAAGAAGTTAAGAAAAAAAGGAAGTATAAAATGAGAAAATGAAAAAAAGACAGGTTTGTGGTTATCCCTTGAATCAGTATATTACCAACAATAATTAAATGCAGAAAATGAATTCATAATTTGAATCAGAAAATGTATTATTCTACTTAATTATATTTGCGTGATTTTTTTTTCTTTTTACAGTGAACGTCCAAGCTATTTCATTTTTGAATTTTTTTTATAATTAACCTCATTCATGTCGAGCAACTCGGTATCTCACAACAAAATAATAATTAACAATATATAGGATATAACAAAACACATGTATAATATAACATGTTAAACTACATAAATAAATACGTTTGGTGTAAGATTATTTTGTATTTTGTAAGGGCATGGAGCCCTGGAGCTTGACAGGTATAAGTTTATTTATGTATTTTTAACCTAATAAATACTACGCATTCGAGAAAAACATAAATAGGATGAGCCAATCAGAAGAGAGAATAACTCGTTTCTAACCTCCGCATGATGGAAAGATGCGCAGTATTGAACGGAAGTGACGTACTTATTTTCAAAATAAACGATTAATCCATTGTATTACGGCAAAAAACGTAAGCAGTATGACTTATCTTAACCTAATGCATTAAATAGAAAGAATATGATATAGTAACAATCTATATCTTGATAATAATCTGGGTTTAATATGCTAAACTGCATTTTGCACTTTTACTTTGAAAGTCTCAAAAAAAATCGAAGCGTTTTACCGTGACGCTCGCACACAAGCAGGCAGGTCTATTTTATCGACACAAGGTAAGAAAACCACTCTTTCATATTTGAACTAAATTGAATATAATAACTGTAACATTTTATTTTAATCGTAAAAACATCGTTTATATACGGATGTAAACAAAAGCAGATTCTCATTGTAGCGCTTCTCTTAATAATGTCATACTCCGGGCCTACGGCTTCTTTACATAATATTTAGTCCACGGAATTCTATTAATTACCCTTAGTTATACTAAATAACGAACTAAATAAAATACTACCAAAATATTGAAGTATGAATGGGGCAAAAAGAATATCTTTCTATTTCCCCCGTTAGTAGTGATGGAAATTCCGCGTCTTTTTTAGAGAAGCGGCTCTTCCGGCTCGGCTCACTGAAAAGAGCCGTTTCTGAGGCTCCCGAACGGTTTCACTGGGGCCGGACTTGTAGACGAAAGCGAGAGAAGGAAAAGGGAGAGAGAGGGGGAGCGGGATAGAGAAAGAAAAAAATAGAGAAAGCGAGAGATAGAGAAAGAAAGAAGGAAGTGGAGGGAAAAAAAGGAAGGGAGAAAAAAGGGACGGAAATGGAAAAAAAGAATATGAAAGAGACAGAGAGTTAGCAAAGAAAAAAAGAGAAAACACAAAGAGAGAGAGCGAATAAGAGAGAAGAAAGAAAGAAAGAGAAACAATAGAGCTCGAAAGAACAGCATAGAGAAAAAGACACAAAAAGAAAAAAGTGAGGGAGAAACAGATGACCGGACAGGAAACGAGGGAAAAAGAGAGCAAGATTGAGAGAAAAAGAGGAGGATAAAAACGAGCGAGGTTAAAGAATGAAAAAGAAAAAAATAAAGAGAGTGCTAGAAAGAACAGCAAAGAGAATAAGAGGCAAAAAGAGCAAAGTGGGGAGAAACGGATAAGGGAGAAACAGAAAAAGAGGGAAAAGAGACATTAAGAGAAAAGGAGAAAGATAAGAGAGAGGGGGATAAAGAGACAGAAAGAGAATGAAAAAGATAAATTAGAGGAAAAGAGAGGTCAAAGAGGAAATAAAAAGAAAACAGGGAGGGAAAAAGACTGATACAAAGAGAGAGAAACAGAGCGAAAGAGAAAGGAAAAAGAGAGACAGAGAGAGGAAAATGAGAAAGAAAGAAAGAGACTGAGGTGAGAGAGAGAAAGAAAGAGAAAGACAGAAGTGGAGAAAGAAACGTAGAGAGGAAATGGGGGGAGAAAGGGAAAAAGAGGGGAAAAAGAAAGAATGAGACAAATACTTTTTTCCCCATCTTTGTTTGCCCTCTGTTTGTTTTCCTTTTTCCTTTGTTTTTTCCCTTGCTTTTTACTTCTTTGCCTTTTTTTCTTTTTTTATCCTTTTTTTCCAGTAATCTTTTACTGTTTATTCCTATCTTCTTTCCCCTCTCTTTTTTCTTTTTCTTCTTCTATTTCATTTTCCTCAGTCTTTCACTTCTTTTCTTGCCTCTTTTCTACTTCCTTTCTCCACTTTTGTCTTTGCGAGGAGCAGGAAAAAGGGAGAAAAACAAGGAGAAAGAAGAGAAAGAAAAAAGAGACAGAGAGAGAGTAAAAGAGAGAAAACAGAGAGAAAAAATAAGAGCGAGAAACAAAGGAGAAAAAGATGAGTAGGGAGATAAAAAGGAGGGAGAGAAAAACATGAGAAAAGGGAGAGAACAAAGAGAGAGAGAGAGAAAGAGAAAAAGGGAAGAGCTAAAGAGACAAAGGAGATCGTCAGAGAGAAAACAAAGAGAGGGATTTAGAAAAGGAGAGAAAGAGAAAGACAGACAAAGCATAAGAACGGAAGTGAGGAAAAAAGACAGTAAGAGAGATAAAAAGAGGAGAGAGAGGGAACAATGAAAAGAGGGAAAAAAAAGAAAGAAGAGAATGGTGAAAAAAGGAGAGAGAGAAAAAATGAGACAGAGGAGAGCTCCAGTTGCTTTAGAAGCGCAGCTCCTTTTTCATCTCGCTGCGGCCCCTATCCGGCCCGCGTGCTGCATATTTCACACAGGCAACAGAAAAAACAGAAAATCCGCTCGGGAGTCTAAAGAGCCGACTCTTCTTTTAACGAGCCGGAAGAGCCGCTCGTCTAAAGTAAGGATGTCTTCCTCCTTCCCTTTCAGTTTCCCCTCCCGTCTAACTGCAGCAGAATGGCCGCCATGAGGTGGGCCGTGCTCGGGCTCCTAGCGTGCCTGCCAACGGAGGCCTTTTCGCCCCGCAGCCCGAACGGACTGGATCCGATTTCCGAGAGCGATATTCAGCGCCTCCTGCACGGCGTCATGGAGCAACTGGGTATCGCTCGCCCTCGGGTGGAGTATCCCGCTCACCAGGCCGCCCACATCGTAGGGCCGCAGAGCATCCAAGGTCATTTCTATTATTTAACTCATGTTATGATAAGAGCTCATTTATCAGTCTTCACCTGAACATGCTTTCTCTTTTCTATCTCAATATTATCAGCGACCTTGATTCCCAACCACGTCGGGACAAGTTAATCTGACATTATTCTTCCTGTTTCCGTGGCTGAGCCCCTGGTCACTTATCCAATCAGAAAGGAGAGTGAGGCTCAGCTGCATCTGAGCCTTAATAACCTAGATTTAATTGTATTTAATTGGCGTGTGGAGTAAATAAAACAAGTGTTGGGCGGAATAGTTATCAGTAATCCCTTTTCTGTATCAGGACAGAAAAAGAAAAGAGAAAATAAAAGGGAAAAAAACTATAGAAAGAAAGAAAAAGACAAAAAGACAGAAGAAAGGAAAGATCGAGAGAGAGCAAGACACAAGAAATACATCAAGAGAAAGAAAGTTAGAAATAAAAAGATAGAGTAAAAGATAAAGTAAGAGAAAGAGAGAAATAAAAAACAAAAGGAAGAGAGAAAGAGAAAATTAGGGAGACAGAAAAAGAAAGAAAGGCCCTGATGACGTAGAAACGCTCGGTATTGTTTTGAGTACCCCAGATATCGGGTCTCTTCTACGAGATGGTGAAGCCCAGGGGAGGCTTCCTTGGCACGCCCATGGGAGGAGTCGGCACGCCATTCTTTCATTCTCTCTCTTTTTTTTGCTTTTTTCTCACCCATTTTCTTTCTGTCCCTTTTTTTAATTTCTCACTCTTATTTTGTCTTTCTCTCTTTATCATTTTTATTTCTTTCTCTCTTTTCCTCAATCCTTTTATTTCTCTCTTTCTCATGCTTACTTCTTTTCTCTCCCTTTCATTCTGTCTTTGCCTGTTTGTTCATTTGTTTAACCTATCCCCCTCTCTTACTTCCTTTCTCTCTTCACTTCTTTCTCATTCTTTTTCCCTTGTTTCCCTTATTTCTCAGGTTCTGTCTCTCTATCTCTCACACACACACACACACACGCTCCTGTTCTCTCTTTTTTATCTCTCTCACTCTTCTTTTGTCACTTTTTCTCCCACTCTCATTCATTCTTTCTTTCCTTCTTTCTTTCTTTGTTCTTCCTTTCTTTCTTTTTATTTTTTACTTTCTTTTTTTCCTTCTTCCTTTCTTTCTTTTTATTTCATCCTTTCTTTGTTTCTTTCCTTCTATATTTCTTTCATTCTTCCCTTCTTTCTCTTTTCTTTCCTTCTTTCTATCCTTCTTCCTTTCTTTCTTTCTTTCTTGTGTTCATCCTTCCTTCTGTACATCCTTTCTCTTTTTCTTTCCTTCTTTCTTTCTATCCTTCCTTCTTTCTTTCTATCCTTCTTTCTTTGTTTCTTTCCTTCTATATTTCTTTCCTTCTTCCTTTCTCTTTTCTTTCCTTCTATCCTTCTTTCTTTCTATCCTTCTTCCTTTCTTCTGTACATCCTTTCTTTCTTTTTTCTTTCCTTCTTTCTTTTTTACCCTTCTTTTTTTCTTTCCTTCTTTCTATCTTCTGTACATCCTTTCTTTTTTTCTTTCCTTCTTTCTTTTTTTCTTTCCTTCTTTCTTTCTTCTCTTCATCCTTCCTTCTGTACATCCTTTCTTTCCTTTTTTCTTTTTTTCCTTCTTCCTTCTATACATCCTTTCTTTTTTTTTCTTTCCTTCTTTCTTTCTTCTCTTCATCCTTCCTTCCGTACATCCTTTCTTTCCTTCTTTCTTTCTTTCTTCCTCCTGTACATCCTCTTTCTTTCTTTCTTTCTTTCCTTCTCTTAAACGTACTAGTCTGGCCCCTGTGAGTGAATGTAACCCTCGCGAAAAACAAGGGATTACAGTACTGCATTGCTTACTCCTCTCCTCTAGGTGGCGCTCACGAAGGGTTGCAACATCTGGGTCCCTACGGAAACATTCCCAACATCGTGGCCGAGCTAGCGGGAGACAACGATCCTAAAGACATAAGCAAGGACCACAGTTACCCGGATCCTCCCAATCCTTGTCCTCGGGGAAAGACCGGTAGGGTCCCGGGATGATCCGGGATGATCCGGGAGGGCCTGGACCGAGGTGCCGGTGCCATTTTTTGTGACCAGGTTCCGTTTCGCAGAAAGCGACGGGTGCTTGGAAAACGTGCCGGACACGGCCGACTTCAGCCGGGAGTTCCAAAAGCGCGGGGAAAAACTGCTTTCGGGCAACGAGTACCCTGCCCTGATGAAGTGGGTCGGTACAAGTCCATATGCTCACTTATACATTCAAAGCCTGAAAAGTTGGACAGTGGTACCTCTACTTATGAATAGAAGATCTTCCGAGAGTGGCTTCGTAACCTGAAAAATTCATAAGCCGAGACGCTTTTTGAATGTAAATGGTCTAATCCGTTCCGAGCCCTGGAAAAGAATGATTTATTTTTATATAATTCATAAAAGAGCATCAGAACACAAAACAAATACATGCTAAAATGAGATGACCGCACAAAAAATAAATAAATAAAGGAAATAATAAAAATATCAATTTACCTTTTTGAAAAACTGATCCAATGACGTCTGCTTTCGTGCACAGTAGTCCTAGTGATGGTCTGACGTGGCAACGCTTTTCCTGTGCGATTCGTCCATCCATTCATTATCTGCACCGCTTATCCTCAGTAGGGTTGCGGGGGTGCTGGAGCCCATCCCAGCTATTTTTGGGCAGTGGGCAGGGGACACCCTGAACTGGTTGCCAGCACACAGGGCAGACAGAGACAGACAACTCACTCGCTCAAACCTAGGAACAATTCAGTTAGGCCAATTAAACTGATATGCGTGTTTTTGGAATGTGGGAGGAAACCACTCACGCAAGCAGAAAGAGAACATGCAAACTCAGCACTGAGAGGCAGCGGTGGGTTGAGGGACACCCTGAACTGGTTGCTACCCAGTTCCAGGGCACACAGGCACAGACAACTCGCTCATTCACACCTAGGGACAATTTGGATTGGCAAATTACCCTGGTAGCTGGACTTGAACCTTGAACCTCTGCACTGTGGGGCTGAGCACTAACCACCCATCCACCGTGTCGCCCTCCTGTGTGATTCCTTTCTACATATTCTGAGACTTCAGGGAATTTCGCTAAAATGTCTTTCATTTGGGCTGGTTGAATGAAGACCGCGTCCTCCTCCCCATTGTTTCTGGACAGTGACGGTGACGTGAAGAGCATGCTGGGATACACACTAGCGCCAGGTAGAACTCTGGGTCCTTTATATGTTCTGGTACTTCATAACCTGAAATATTCTTAAGTAGAGGTACCACTGTATTCTTATCAGTCCTGAGTAGAACTTCAACTAGTGGTTGACTGGTACAAGGTTCGTACGGGTGCTTGAAATCCTTCAAAATGCTTGGGATTCAATCTGGATGTTTGTGTCCTGTCTTTACAGAACAAAGAGCGTTTGTATCAGAAGCTCAAGGGCGGACCCAAGCGCAGAAAAAGGGTATGTCCTCCGTTTTTCATGTGCATCGTAACAATGTAACCAATGGACAAAGAGAATTTATTTATGTTGAAAATCATGTTTTGTGTGATTGATTCATGGTCATCGTAACTTCTCCAGTAGTCAAAATAGTCCAATGGAAAATTAAAATGGACACCAAGTGTGTGCCTCTTACTCAGGGGTGTCAAAGTCATATTAACTCGGGGGCCACACGATAGAACAAACATTCTGTCGGGGGCCGGACTAGTAGATTAAAGAGAAAGAAAAAAAAAGAGAGAAAGAAATAAGAGAAAGATAGGGAGAGAAAGGTAGAGAGGGTGGGACAAAAAAAGAGAAAGAAAGAAAGAGAGAGAGAGGGAGAAAGCGTGAGAAACAAGAGATAAAAACAGAAATAGTGAGAGAAGGGGAAAGAAAAAGAAAGAATGAAATGCAAAGAGAAAAAAGAGAGAAAAAGAGGAGAGAAGGAGAGAAAGAGAGAAGGGGAAGACACAAGGGGAAAGCAAGCGAGAGAGAGAAAGAGAGTAAAGGAAAAAATGAAGAGAGAGCAAAAGAAGGTAAAAAGACAGAGAGAAAGAGATAAAAAGGAACAAAGAAAGAGAAAAAGAGACAGAGAGAGTGAAAGAGAGAAAGATAGAGGGAGTGAGAGAAAATGGAGGAAGAGAGAGAGAGAGAGAGAGAGAGAGAGAGAGAGAGAGAGAGAGAGAGAGAGAGAATTAGAGCAGGGGTGTCAAACTCATTTTAACTCGGGGGCCACACGATAGAACATTCTGTCAGGGGCCGGACTAGTCGATTAAAGAGAAAGAAAAAGAGTGAAAAAGAAATAAGAGAAAGAGGGAGGGAAAAGGAGAGAAGGCGGGACAAAGAAAGAAAAAGAGAGGGAGGGAGAGAGCGTGAGAAATAAAAGATAAAACGTTGTGAGAGAGGGGGAAAAGAAAGGGAGAGGAAGAAAGAAATCCAAAGAGAAATAGAAAGACAGAAGGAGAGAAAAGAGAAAAGAAAGCGCGAAGGGTATGAAGAGAGAAAGAGAAAAGGAAAAAAGGAAGTTAGAGCACCAGAGGTTAAAAAACACAGAGAGAGAAAGAGACAAAGAGCAACAAAGGAAGAGAAAAAGAGAGAGAGTGAAAGAGACAGAGTGGGAGAAAAGGAGTGGAAAAGAGAGAGAAAGAAATAAATACAAGTACAGTGTCTTTGAGAGGGGAATCTGGCTTTGGCAACATCAAGTTGACATATTTCAACCTGCGGCTTGTTTTTCTCTTGTGCTTCTCTGAGTGTTGTCTCGCGGGCCGGATCGGTCCCTTAGCGGGCTTGATCCGGCCCCCGGGCCGCCTGTTTGACTGTAGTTCTTTCACTCCTCCCCTTTGACAGTCTCTCTCTCTCTCTCTCTCTCGTGCTGTTTTTCTCCTTCTCCATTTTTTCCGTTATTTTATGCTTCTTTTTTCTCACGCTCTCTCTCTTTCTCCTTCTCGCTCTATTGCTCTCTATTTCTTTTCTTTCTCGCTATCTCTTTATTCCTTTTCATCTCTTTCATTCTTCTCTTTTCCTCTCTCTCACTATACGTCTCTTTTTGCCTTTGTCTCTTTTTCTCTCTCGCTTGTTTTTTCTTAGTAAGTTCTTGAATTTCTTATCCCTCATTCTTTTACTCTCATTCTCTCTTTTTCTCCCCTTTTTTGTCTCTCATTTTCTAACTTTCCATCTTCATTTGTATCTAGTATCTCTTTCTTTTTCTTTCTATCCTTCTCCTTCCTGCTTACTTTGTTTTTCTCCTTCCCTCACACTCTCTCTTTTTTATTCTTTCTCTGTCTTTTTGTCTCTCTTTTTCTTTCCATCTTTCTTTACCATTCATTTATCTTTCTTTTTTTCTGTCCTTCTCTTTCTCTCTATTGCTTTTTATTTTTGTCTCTTTTTCTCACTTGTTTTCTCTTTGTTTTATTTTTCTATTCTCATTTTTCCTCTCTCTATCCTTATCCATCTCTCTTTTCTTACTTTCTTTTTCTCTTCATTTATTCATCTTTCCTTTTCTTTATTTTCTTTCTGTTTGCCTTTTTCTTCCTTAGATTTTCTTTAATTTTTTCTTTCTCTCTGTTTTTCTGTTTCTCTCTCACACGCTTTCAATCTTCATTTGTTTCTTTCTTTTTCTTTCTATCCTTTTTCTTTCTATCCTTCTTTTCTCTTCCTTTGTTTGTCTCTTTCCCTCACGCTCTCTTTTTTATTCTTTCTCTCTGTCTCTGTGTCTTTCTAAATTTCTTTCTCTCTTCATTTAGCTTTCATCTTTTTCTGTCCTTCTCTTTCTTCCTTTTTCTCTATCTTTCTCTCTATTGCTTTTTAAATGTTCTCCTTTTCTCTCTCGTTTTCTCTTTATCATGTTTATCTTTCTCTTTCACTCTTCATTTATTCTTTATTTTTCTCTATTCTCTTTGTCTTTCTTCCTTTGATTTTCTTTCATTTTCTCTTTCTCTCTTCCTTTGTTTTTCCGTTTCTCTCTCACTTGCTCTCTTTGCCTCTCTTTTTTTTAACTCCCTCTTTTATCTTTCTCCCTCATTTCTCTTTCTCTCTTCCTTTGTTTTTTATTTCTTGCTTTCTCTTACTTCATCTCTTACTCTGTCTTATTTCTAACTTTCTTTCTCTTGATGTATTTCTTTTCCTTGTGTCTTGCTCTTTCTCAATCTTTCCTTTATTCTGTCTTTTTCTTTCTTTCTATAGTTTTTTGTTTTTCTTTTCCTCTCTTTTTTCTTTCTGTCCTTCTCCTTTTCTCCTCCCTCTCTTTAACCGTCTAATCTAGTCCAACCCCCAAGATATTTTATTGTCATTTCTCTTTTTCTCTCTTGTTTTTTCTTGGTCATCTTTTATCTTTCTCTTCTCGTTTTTCTCTCTCCATTTTCTTTCTTTATCTGGCTCTTTCTCTCTTTTTATAACTTTCTTTTACTCTTCCTTTATTTCTTTTTCTCTATTTTCTTTCTGTTTGCCTTTTTCTTCCTTTGATTTTCTTTCATTTTCTCTTTTTCTCTTCCTTTGTTTTTCCGTTTCTCTCTCACTCGCTCTTTATTATCTCTTTGCCTCTCTTTTTCTAACTCTCTCTTTTATCTTTCTTTTTCTTTCCGTGGCCAGAGTTCGAACCCGTACCTGATGGGCCAGCGGCTGGGAAACGTCGTGGCCAAGAAATCCGTTCCCGATTTCTCGGAGGAAGACGGCGAGGCATCGACCACCCAAGCCACCCGTCCGCATTTCTGACCTACATCTAATAAAGGAAAACACCTTGCGTATTAAATGTTGAAAAACGACCGTTTGTTAATGCTTGGAATCGTCGCCCGACGGGATTTTCAGCCCCGGTTAGAGAACCGGCTCTTTCGGCTCGGCTCTCTGAAAAGAGCCGTTCGGGTTGTTATTGTTTGATTCAGTTTATTAGCGATGATTATTGAACATTATGCGCCAAATTATTCAATCTTTGAACATGTATTATGTATGATATTGTAGCCTTTATTCTTTCAGGGCAGAGTGAACCTTTATCTCAGATTGTTTGAGTAGGACAGAAAGGAAAGAAGAAAGACCAAAAGAGAAAGATAGAAAGAGAAGAACAGGAAAAAAGGAGAGGAGAGCAAAAGGAGAAAGAGGAATAGAATGAGGGACAGAATAGGAGAAAAATAAAAAGGGAAGCAAAAAAGAGGAGAATAACAGAGCAAAAGAAAAAGTAGAGACAAAAAGTGAGAAAGAAGAAAGAGGAGAAAAGGAGAGAAAGAAGAAGAGGGTTTGGATGAGAGAACGAAAAGGAGAAAAATAAGAATAAAGCCTGAAAGGGGAGAATAACAGAGAAAAAAAGAAAAAGTAGAGACAAAAAGTGAGAAAGAAAAAGAGAGAAAGATAGAAAGAGAAAAAGAAAGGAGAAAAGGAGAGAAAGAAAAAGAAGGAAAGAAAGAGAAAAGGGGAAAGACGGATTAGATGAGGGAAAGAATAGTACAAAAATAAAAAGAGAAAGCAAAAAAGGGGAGAATAACAGAGCAAAAGAAAAAGCAGAGATAAAAAGTGAGAAAGGAGAGAAAAAGAAAGAGAAAAGGAGAGAAAGAAAAAGGGATTTAATGAGAGAAAGAAAGGGACAAAATAAAAATAAAGCAAAAAAGGGGAGAGTAACAGAGAACAAAAGAAAAAGTAGAGACAAAAAGTGAAAAAGAAGAAGAAAGATAGAAGGAGAAAAAGAAAGAGGGGAAAATGAGAGAAAGAAAAAGAGGTAAAGAGAGAGAAAGGGGAAAGAGGGATTGGATAAGGGAAAGAATAGGAGAAAAATAAAAAGAGAAAGCAAAAAAGGGGAGAATAATAGAGAGCAAAAGAAAAAGTAGAGACAAAAAGTGAGAGAGAAGAAAAGAGAAAACGAAAGAGAAAAGGAAAAAAAGAGGGATTGGAATAGAGAGAAAACTAAAAATAAAGCAAAAAGGGGATAATAACAGAGCAAAAGAAAAAGGAGAGACAAAACAGAGAAAGAAGTAAAGAGAAAAAGAAAGAGGCGAAAAGGAGAGAAAGAAAAAGAGGGAAAGAGAGAGAAAAAGGGGAACGAGGGAATGGATGAGAGAAAGAATAGGAGAAAAATAAAAAGAGAAAGCAAAAAAGGGGAGAATAACAGAGAGCGAGAGAAAAAGTAGAAACAGATAGTGAGAAAGAAAAAAATAACGAGAAAGGGAAAAGAGAGAGAACTGGAGACTAAAAGAAAAAAAGAAATGTACGCAAACGGAAAAAATGTGCGTGACAAAAAGTGAGAGAAAACGAGAAAATGCAAAAGAGACAAGGACAGAGGAGTAGAGAGGAAAAAAATGCGAGAAAATTAAGGAAAAAACGAGAAAGAAAAAG
Source organism: Urocampus carinirostris (assembly GCF_059441175.1). Taxonomy (NCBI): domain Eukaryota; kingdom Metazoa; phylum Chordata; class Actinopteri; order Syngnathiformes; family Syngnathidae; genus Urocampus; species Urocampus carinirostris. Next base: position 17,105,900 of record NC_142368.1, read on the forward strand.
ACAATAGAGAGAAAATTAAAATGAAGGGAGAACAAGATAGAGAAAGAAAGGGAAAGAGAGGAGAGAATTAATGAGAAAAAAGAAAAAAGGATAGAAAGAGAGAGTAAAGATGACATGAAATGTGATGCCAGTGAGTGAGCCTCTTTGGTGGCTGCAGAATAGGAGGGAGGAGCTTAGCTGGGGACCAGGAGACGATTGGCCAGTGGTGTCCATCAGTGGCCACTTGATGTCGCCAAACTCAAGATACACTCACAAAACAAATGGACATCTATTTCCATCTTTCTTTTTTTTCTCTTGCTTTTTCACTCTTCTCTCTTTCTCTAACACTTTCTCTCCCTTTCTCTCTTTTTCCTCTTTCTTTCTCTTACTTTTTTAATTCCCCTCTTTCACTCTCTCTTTTGTCTCTTCCTCTCCTACTTTTCTCTTTTTTTCCGTCTTTCTCCATTCCGTTCTTTCTCTCCGTCTCTCTCCCCACCTCTTAAATAGGTTGCATAAGAAGTCGGCTTCTCTAATGTGGGGTGTGAAATATGCAGCCCGCGGGCCGGTTAACCGATGGAATCCGTCCTGCCCGCCGACCGCGCTGGGAGAAGCGCAAGAGAAAAACAATCTGCGGTTATAAAAATGTCCACTTGATGTCGCCCAGGCCAGGCCCCTTACAAAACAACTCGAGATGTATTTCTTTCTCCCTCTCTCCATCTCTTTTTCCTCTTTCTCTTTCTGTTGTTTTGTTTCTCTTTTTCTCTACCTCTCCTTTTCTCTCACTCTTTTCTGTCTTTCTCTCTCTTTATCTTAGTCTCTTGTCTTTTGTCTCTATTTCTTTCCCTGTATTACTGTTTTTCAGTCTCGTTGTCTCTCTTTTATCTTTATCCCTCTAATTACTTTCTCTCTCCCTGTCTCTTTCTTGCCCTATGTCTTTATTTTTTTCTCTTCGTTTCTCTTTCTGTCTTTCTCTCTCTCTTTTGTTGCATCTTTCTTTATGTCTCCCTTCTCACTCTCTTTCCCTTATTCTATCTTTCTTTTTCTCTTTCTCTGCCTTTTTTCCATCTCTTCTCTTTCTCTCGCTTTCTTTTCTCTCACTTTTTCTTCACTTGTTTTTTTCTCTCTTCTGTCTGTCTTTCTTTCTCCCACTGTATTTCTCTACCCATTTCTCTCTGTATTTCTCTCTTTTGCCCCTTCCTCTCTCTCACTATTTTACTTCCTTTTTCCTTTTGCCTCACTCTCTCTGTACTTCTCTCCTTTTTTCTCTCTCGCTCTGTATTTCTTTCAATTTTCTCTCTGTCTGCGTTTCTTCCCTTTCGCCTTTTATCCCTCTCTTTCCCTCTCTCTCTCTCTGTATTTCTCTCCCTTTCACGTTTTTTCTCTCTTAGTGTGTTTTGCCCTTTCTCTTGCACACTGTATTTCTCTCCATTTAGCCCTGTCTCTCACTGTATTTCTCTCTCTTTTTCTCTCTGTCTTTTTCTCTCGCTCGCTCGTTCACTCTCTCTTTCCTTTTCATCTCATAGGCCGCCCCCCGCGAGCTAAAAGGAATGCAACCCCTTTGCTCCAAGTTGTTTCCGATATCAAAACAGAGACAGAAAGAAAGATATAACAAAAGAGAGAGAGAGGGACAGAGCACGGAAGAGAGAAAGACAGAAAAAGACAGAGAGAAAGACAGAGGGGGGGAAATAAGACGAGGAGAGAGAAAGTAAACCGAGGGATGAAGATAAAAGAGGCAAAGAGACAGTAAGACAGGAAATAGAGAAAAAAAGACAAGAGATCAAGAGAAAAAGAGAGAAAGACAGAAGGGAAAATGAGACAAGGAGAGAGAAAGTAAATTCAGGGGGAAAGATATAAGATAAAAGAGAGACAAAGAGACAGAAAGACATGGAAAAAATAGAGAAAAAAAGACAAGAGACCAAGAGAAAAAGAGAGAAAGATAGAAAAGAGAGAGAGAAAGAGAGAAAGACAGAGGGGGAAAATGAAACAAGGAGAGAGAAAGTAAATCGAGGGATAAAGATAAAAGATAAAAAAGAGACCGAAAGACAATAAGACAGGGAAAAATAGAGAAAAGAAGACAAGAGATCAAGAGAAAGAGAGAGAAAAAAAAGAGAGAAAATGAGAGGTAGAGAAAAAGAGAAATAAAACAACAGAAAGCGAAAGAAAGCAGAGAAAGAGGAAAAAGAGATGGAGAGAGAGAGAGAAAGATATACATCTTGAGTTGTTTTATAAAAGGCCTGGCCTGGGAGACATGAAGTGGACATTTTTATAACTGCAGATCATTTTTCTCTTGCGCTTCTCTCAGCGTGGTTTGCTTTCACTGCCCTGGTGTTAAAGGGACACTGCGTGATATTTGACCAGTAGATGCCGCTGCATTCTGTAGTGTGACCGAAAACTAGTGAAAAAGAAAGATAGAATAAGGGAGAGGGTGAAAAGGAAGACAGAAACAAAGATACAACAAAAGAGATCGAGAGAGAGAGAGAGAGAGAGAAAAGGAGAGAAAGAGGGACCGAGCAGGGAGGAGAGAAAAACAGAAAGACCAGAGAGAGAAAGAGATAAAGACATAGGGAAAAAATGAAACAAGGAGAGAAAAAGTAAATTGAGGGATAAAGATAAAAGACAAAAGAGAGGCAAAGAGACAGAAAGACAGGGAAAAATAGAGAAAATAAAGACAAGAGACCAAGAAAGAGAGAAAGAGAGAAAAAAAAGAGAAAAGGAAAGGTAGAGGAAAAAAAAAAAAAAAAAAAGCTATGTCTTTCCAAATTGAGTTATTTAAGTTACCGTATTTTCACGAGTATAAGGCGCACATACAAGTTTTAGATTCATTTTAACTGCGATAACCGAGGGATTACTGTAAAGCCTCTACTGCCCTCTAGTGGCATTTGGTCAGAATTTGATTGAAAAATAGCTATGTTTGATTGGTTGGTTGAACATGGTCTCCATCATGATAAATGTGCCTTAGCGGAGACAGACAGATGCCTACTGAAGGATTTTATACATTGGACTATAAAGGATTTTGTACCATCAAACACAAATTACATTTAAATGCAAAAGATATTCACTGGCTGAGCTTTGGGGTGAGGTCAATGCAACCTTGTGAAGAATGATGTTTACAGAAACAACGGGAACTGGGACAAGGGCTGATATGATAATCAGCACTTCCCGGCGCAAGAGGGGCCCTGGTGACGCAGAGACGCTCGGGGTCCAGACATCCAGGCGAGGGGGCTTTCCTGGCACGCCCATGGGAGGAGCTGGCACACTAGCTGACGGAGAGACGTGGGTCGAGAGAAACAGTACCCACCTCTGATCCGCGGGAACCCTGGGTGTAGGACTTCTTCTCAAACAGAGATGGTTTCCGGAAGCAATACCGGACCAGATAGGCTAAAAACCACTTTATCTAAGAAACTTCTTCGATCTGACATAGACTTCACTCTATTCATCTGGAAACAAAGTGAACGGGGATTGAAGGATTTTATACATTTTACTATAAAGGATTTTATACGATTAAATACAAGTTACATTTATGGAGTGCGATGAAGATTTTCACTGAGTGGGCTTCGGGTCACGCCGTTCCAAATGCGGAATGTTTTGGCTGGGGAATTTTGATAACAGGACTCTGACGAAGGACGTCAGGCATTGTTTTGATAAGCACTCTGCTGTTAGGAGTTTTTCAGACATCTAGACGAGGGGGCGGAGCCCACAGTAAGAGCTAAATATTATAGAAACTCTTTGGTGGCAGTATTACTCAAGTAAAAGCACCTATTTTGGTTTCAATCTTTTATTTTGAATTCAAACATAAACAGGAAAAGGAACACACGTACGAGCGCAACTTCACAATAAAAGGATATTAGAGAAACGTATAAAAGATGAAATTAGACTGTTTGAAACGTGACTATATGTGTGTGAGTGTGTGTGAGAGAGAGATTGTTTTTATATTTAGGAACATAAAAACAGGTTGATCGAGTTCTAAGAAAAGCACATATCTCAAAACAGTCAACTTTACACCCACGGGAGGAGCCGGCACGCCAGCTTGCGGAAACATCGTGGGCAGAAGATCGAGAGAGGAGGCTTGACAGAGACCCGAGCGACACTAATTCGGCCATATATTCGATGGAGTTCACTTAGCTAAATTGTTTAAGAAATTAAAAAAAACAAATATATTTCTTGATTGAATATAAATACAAAAAAGAAAAAGTAATAAGCAACCGAATATTTTAATAAAGAAAATTAGTATTTATTTTCGTGGTTTTTTAAAACAAATCAATTAAAATAAATGAAATAGAAAAAAAGAATAAAGGAAAAAAATCCCCAAATTAATATAATAAATATATTAAAACAAAAATAGACGAGCATCTTGGAGACGTAACTCATCATACTGAAGGATTTTTTATTTGATTTAATTGACTATAAGGAATTTAATATAATACAAATTAAATTTTGTCGAATGCAGTGGGAATTTTTACAGAAGGCTGACGAGGGAATTAGGCCTTGTTTTGATAAACGCTTGGCATTGCTTTGAGCTGATAAGCTTTCTTGTTTTGAGCCCTCTAAACGTGGCGGCGTCTTCCGGCGAGGAGGAGGTGGCGACCGGGTGGGAGCCACGTCAGGAGTCGGCCAGGGGAGGAGTTCCTGACACGCCCAGGGGAGGAGTCAGCCCGCCCAAAGGGGAGGGGCCGATGCCCTGACGTGTCAAAAGGACGGAACACGGAAGAGACGAGACAGACAGACAGGAGCAGAGACGAAAAGATAGGGGGCTCGACAAGACTAATTGGACTAATTCGACAATAATTTTGCTAAATTCGATGGAATTCACTTAAGAAATAATTTAAGCAAATTAAACCTGCCCCCGTGTGGAAATGCCGGTCTCTTGTTCATTAGTCCATCAAGAAATGAGCGTGCATTGTTAGGAGAATGCAGGTTGTGTTTGGTTTATGGAGTCAAATAACTAATTCGAACAATTTGGTAAATATTTAAAATCCAACAGGATGAAAAGTGACGCCCGGATTAGGCTTAGTCCCGAAATCGTGTGGTTGATCAGAATTGACATACGAGCTTCCATTTTAAATACACAAACACATTCCCAAACGCGCCTATTTATTCAGACAGTGTGCATGTTTCTACCACAATGTATAACCACGGGTTACCATGACAACGAGGAGCAGCACCAAATTTGGTTTCCCTCGTGCAAATGTCATTGAGCCTGGATTTGTGTATTCGGCGCTTTCAGCAAACAATGAACCGAAAGCATGCAGGGGGTATTTCTCCTAGTTACCATTTTTTGGCTTGGAACTTCTATTACCGCGTTGTAGGTCTTCGAGAAGGTTCAGGAGATCATGCTGTCCAACCAGTCTTCCAGGTCCTCCTCGGTGAGGTCCTGCTTAACGGGAGGACGTTCAGAAGGTGCAGCTTGGGTTTCTTTGGCCTCCTTCGTCTGCTCTCCTTGAAAGACTTCGGTTGCTGAGTCACATTCTGCAGAACGAGAAAATACCTCAGGTTTCGATTTCTGGAGGTTAGGTTAAAAATCTGCTCTATGCAGGGTGGTGAAGGATTTTAGATTTTGTACGATCGAATCCAAGTTACATTTATCGAGTGCAATAAAGATTTTCACTGAGTGAGCTTCAGGTCACGCGAATGTTTTGTTTAGTTCTGTTGATAACAGGACTCTGACGGAGAAGGTCAGGACGCAGGACGCCAGGCACTGATTTGATGATCGCACGGGGGTCCAGACATCGAGGCGAGATGGTGGGGCCACGTGGGTGCTTTTCCTAGCACGCCCATGGGAGGAGCTGACACGCCAGCTTGAGAAAAAGGCGTGGGCCGGAAGGAAGATCGGAGAACGGGAGGGACAGTCGAGACAGCTCGAGCGACAATAATTCGGCTAATTCGATGGAATTCACTTAGTTTATTATTTAAGAAATTCAATCCGTCCCCGTGTGGAAATGCCGGTCTCTTGTCCGTTTTTTTACAAAAGTGTTGGTAGTGTTTGGTTAATGGAGTCAGATTTATTTCCTAACAGTGGTTAGCGCGCAGCCACACAGAGGGGAGGTCCAAGGTTCAATTCCAGATACCGCAGCCTCCTTGTGCAGAGTTTGCATGTTCTTTCCTAGTCCTTTCTCCTTCTTTTAAAATTCCTTTTTTTTTAAAATCTCATTGTGTTTATTTTTTCCTAGCTATTACTTTTTTCTTGCTTTTTTGTTCTCCATCACCTTTTTTCCCTTTATTTGCTTCTTTCTTTTCTTCTGGCTTTTTTTCTGAATTTTTCCAGCTCCTTTTTTCTCTCCTTTTGTTTCGTTTTTTTCTCAGCTTTTCACTACTTTTTCATTTTGGTATTTTTTTCTTTTTTGTTCTACCCCCCCCTTTCCTTTAAGTCATTTTGTGCACAATTTTACATAATATTTGGTCGTGTAGGGATTAAAGAAGCAAAAATAAGCTGATGACCCGAGGTATCATGTATGCTTAAAATTCCAAACAATTATCAAGAGACCAAGCTTGAAATCATTTGCAAACGTTAGTTTCATAGTAGGGCAGCACGGCGGCGCAGTGGTTAGCGCGTGTGCGGCACAGTTCTAAGGTCTTGGGAACCTCCTTCGTGGGTTCAAATCCAGCTACCGGACTTCCTGTGGGGAGTTTGCATGTTCTCCCCGTGCTTGCGTGGGTTTCCTCTGAGCACTCCGGTTTCCTCCCACATTCCAAGGACATGCATTTCAGGTGGATTGGCCAGTCCAAATTGTCCCTAGGTGTGAATGAGCGAGCAAGTTGTCTGTCCCTGTGTGCCCTGCGATTGGCTGGCAAACAGTTCAGGGTGTCCCCTGCCCACTGCCCGATGATTGCTGGGATGGGCTCCAGCACCCCCGCGACCCTACTGAGGATAAGCGGGGGTGCAGCTAATGATGAGTTTCATAGTACTGACGAAAATAGTTTGTTTTTACACATGACACTCCAAGCCATTTAACTGAATCCTGCTTATAATGGCTAAGAAGAATTTTGAATCCTTCTAGCCTGTATTTGTAAAACCCTACTTTTTCCAGAGAGAAGAAGTAGCAGCCGCACAGTGTTTGAAATGTATCCAAAAAAGTAGCAGTTTGTAATCCAGAATTTAATGCCCTGTTATGTCTTAAACCAGGGGTGTCAAACAGGTGGCCCGCAGGCCGGATCAGGCCCGCTAAGGGATTGAATCCGGCCCGCGAGACAACGCTGAGGGAAGCGCAAGAGAAAAACGAGCTGCCAAAGCCAGGTGCCTCTCTCAAAGACGATGTAGTTTTATTTCTCTCTCTCTTCCCTCCTTTTCCTCTCTTCTTCACTCCTGTCTCTCTTTTTCTCTTTCTTTGTTCCTTTTTGTCTCTTTCTCTCTGTGTCTTTTTACCTTATTTTGCTCCCTCTTCCTTTTTTACTTTTCTCTCTCATTTTTCTTTCTCTCTTTTGTTTTCTCCTTCTCTCTTTCTCTCCTTCTCTTCCCTGCTTCTCTTTCTTTCTATTTCTCTTCGGATTTCGTTCTTTCTCTCTCCTTGTTACCAAAGCCAGGTGCCGCTCACAAAGACACTGTAGTTGTGTATCTCTCTCCCTCTGCCCCTTTCTCTCTCTCTCTCTCTCTCTAGCTCTCTCTCTTAGTCCTTCTTTCTCTCACAGTCTAGCCCTCTCTCCTTCACTCCTGTCTCTTCTTTTGCGCTCTCTTCCTTTTTCCCTTCCCTTCTCCCTCTTTCTCCTTCTCTCTTTCTATTTGACTTTGGATTTCTTTCATTCCCTTTTCTTTCACCCTCTCACACTATTTCTCACTATGGAAGTGCGCACCTCCGATGGAAGGGCTATCAAAAACCTAGTTTCCGACTCAGAGCGTGTTCTTTTCTTTAACCTCATCTCTAATTTTAACCTTGACATTTCTTCCTTTTTCTCCATTTTCATTTTTTTTTGTGCTTATTTTTCTTATTTCTTTTTCCTTGGCTCTAATTCCATCTTTAAAAAATCTTTTGAACATCTATTTATATTTCTTTGAGAAAGGCTGGGTAAAAATTGGAAGAATAAAGATGCTTTTTGCTTACGCTCCCTCTTTTTCTTTCTCTTGAATCGACTAGTCCGGCCCCCGACAGAATGTTTGTTCTATCGTGTGGCCCCCCGAGTCAAAATGAGTTTGACATCCCTGCCCTAGATTCAGCTGCCACCAACTCGATTGAGTTTGGGACCCCTGTACTAGACATTTCCCCTCTTTTTTATCTAAATGTGAGAAAATAGGTGTATTTTTATGGTGCGGCTTGTATAAAAACAAAGTTGAGCTTCCGTTTAAATGTACCGTACATTCCGGACTATAGAGTGCACCTGATTATAAGCCGCACCCACCACATTTTGGGAGGAAAACCGATTTTGTACATACACAATCCGCACCTGTATTTTGGCCGCATGCGCCCACATTGAAAAAACGCAATACAAACACGAAATAAACCCATACCCGATACGGCCCAAAAAACACAGCCGGCAAAATGAACAGAAAATGATACCGGTACTTAAGATTTAATGCAGACCTGCAGAGTCCGGGTGCCCGTTGAAAGTAATCCAAGGAAAAAAGTGTATATTTCCAAATGTAAGGGTGGGAAAAATATATATATCCACTATTGTCGGCCGCGTCCACAAACATGTCTCACCTTTACTCCACTTCCCGTCAGCTTGCGTTTGCCCCGCCCCTTCTTTCTCATTTGCTCGTGCAAAACATATCAGAATAAGTTTCTAAAATAAATACATTACAAAAAGATACAGTTGCAAATACATATTATACATGGTTACACATATTTACAAAGAAAGACGGTACACCGAGAGAGTTTTCAAAGCGTTAATAATAATATTCCAACTTTCATCCCAAACCGTGCCTGTGAAGGGTAGCAAAACGCTACTAGCAACACAGTAACCGTCCTCATCTTCCTCCTTATAACTGACGACATCAAAGTCGTCTTCCTCCAGTATGGGAAAGAGATTTTATTATATAGACGTCGTCCCACGCTCACTTATTCAAAAACACGCTAGCATTTGAGACTGGGAGGTCGCTGGTTCGCGCCTCGGCCGAGTCATACCTAAGACTTATAACATTGGTAAAATGGCGGCGCCCTCTGTTGGCTGCGGCTGCATCGGCTCGCTACAACGGGTCAGGTGTATCGACATTTCGTTCTGTGTACATTGTTACAAAGAATGACAATACAAAGGAAATTATTATTATTATTATTATTATTATCACGCTCGCTAAGTAAAGTTTACGGGCGTTAGCCCTGTTTCCTTCTATATCGGACTGCTCGATTGCGTTTAGCTTGAAAGTTGCGGCATGTGCCTTTCTTTTTGCAATTTGCATGATGAGGATATGTCTACGCCAATATAATTTGTGCACAAACTAAGAAGTTGCAGTCTAAATCTTACCTTTTGTACTCGAGCGCCGCTGGCGGCCGTTAGAAAAATGACATAAATTGGCCGCATCACTGAATAAGCCGCAGGGTTGAAAGTTTGGGGAAAAAGTAGCGGCTTATAGTCCGGAATTTACGGTGTGCATGCGGCTTTTAATCAGGTGCACTTTGTAGTCCGGGATTTATGGTCGATGCAACAAAAACTCAAGAACCAAGCTCATTATCATAAACAATGCTAACCTTTTATCACAGCGGCACTCTCAACATCGACAGACGGGTCTCCAGAGACTGGACACGGTTGGTGGGTCAGAGTGAGCAGCAAGTCCAGCTCTTCATCCGCGTCGTCGGCCGATGCCGTGACTGCACTCCAGGGAGCTTGAGAGTCGGAGTTGGAAGCGGGGCTTATTGTCGGTTTCATTTCTTCGGGAGCTTGAGACAGCACCGTTAATGAGGACGATTTTGCCGGCTCCCGTTTAGGTCCCGGTGTCATCGTGGGCACGTGGTCCGGCGTCGAGAGCTGGAACCGGAACATATGACCATCAGGATTCGTAGGCTTTCTTCAAGGCAAAAATTCAAGAAAATTTCAAGGAATTTCAAAGGCAATTTTTCAATGCCTACAGCACATGCGGCAAACAGTCGGCCCGTGGGCCAAATCAGGCCCGCCGAGGATTTTAATCCGGCCAGGTAGACAACAAGAGAAAAATGAGCTGTAGTTTAAATAGCAAAGCATCTGTAGTAGGATTTCTCGCCTTCTCTCTCTTTGCCTCTCTCATTTTTTTTCATTCTTTTTCTTTCTCTTTCTTGCTCTCTTTTTCTCTTTCTTGCTTTCTCTTTTTTTCTTTTTCCTTCTCACACTCTCTTTCACTCTTATTCTTCTCTCTCTCGTTCTCTCATTTTTTTCTCTATTGTTTTCTTTCTCTGTCTTTGCTTTTCTCTTTCTGAAAATGAAATGAAATGATCTGCATTCCCAAAGCGCTTTACAATGTGCTCCACATTTCCCAATAGCGGCCTTGCAGCTTTGTAAGGCACTAACCTGCTTATGGGGGTATTAGGGGTTCAGTGTCTTACCCAAGGACACTTCGACATGTAACACGGACGAGCCGCTCTACCTCCTGAGCTAATGCCACCCCTCTCTCTCTAACTTTCTCTCTTTCTCTTTTTTCTCTTTCCTTCTCACTCTCTGTGTCTCTCTTTTCTTATTTTTTATATTTCTCTGTTTTGCTCTTCCCTTTTTCTCACTGTGTCTCACTCTTCCTCACTCTCTTTCTAATGCTCACTCTTGTTCTTACTCTATCTTTTTCTCTATTCTTATTCTTTTAATCTTTCTCTTTCTTTCTCACTTTCTTTTTCGGTCTCTTTTTACTCTTTTTTTCTCTATGTTTCTCTCTCCTTTTTTCTCACTTTCTCTCTATCGTGTTCTCTCTCTGTATTTCTCTCACTTTTTCTCAATGTTTCTGTCTCTCCCACCTTCTCTGTCTCTTACGCTGTCTCCCATGTTCTCTCTCTCTATCTTTCTCTCTTTCCTTTTCTCTCTTATTTCCCTCTCTCCAATTTCTTTTTTTTTTTTCTTAACCCAACAAGTCTGGCACCAGTGAGATTTTTCTTTTTAGCATGTAGCCCAAAGCTCAGTTGAGTTTGACACCCCTGGCCTACAGTAATAATAATAATAATAATAATATCCTTGTATTGTCATTCTGTGTAACAATGTACACAGAACGAAATGTCGATTGCACCTGACCCGTTGTAGCGAGCCGATGCAGCCGCAGCCAACAGAGGGCGCCGCCGACCACTTTTTAAGTCTTAGGAATGACTCGGCCGGGGCGCGAACCACCGACCTCCCAGTCTCAAAGCGGGCGCCTTACCATCTAGGCTACTGAGCTGTAGCATTAAAAGAAGATATCCGGTGTCAGGAACCTTTTTGACTTAAAGAGCCATAAAAGCAAAAAAAAATTTAAAAAGAAATTGAGAGAGCCACATCATATATTTTCAGACAAAATTGAAAAAAAAACTGCCAAACACGCTCTCTAAACAAAAGCTAATTCTTCAGCACATTTTATTTCACTGTGTCATTTGATGATTTCATCAAATGTATGAAATGATAATAAGGCCAAATCCTGTGTCCCAAATCAATGTACCGTATTTTCCGCACTATAAGGCGCAACTAAAAGCCTTTATTTTTTCAAAAGCTGACCATGCGCCTTATAATACAGTGCGCCTTATATATGGATCAATATTAAGTCGCAAAGTCTTGCAACTAAGGCAAGCAGCCGCCGACTAGATTTTCCCCCGAACACCAAGTAGTCTGCGGTGTATCCGGCGTTTCATTGGCTAACCAATGTGTCAATCATCATTTGAATCAGTCACTATTGGCTAAAGTTATTCGGAGGCAAAGGGGGCGGATCCTTTTTATCATTTACAGGCTCGCATTGGCTAAAGGGGCGAAACAAAGCCTGCGATTGGCCGAAAAAGATGAATGTGAATCACAGGTTGGGTTGCACTACGGCATAGAGAAAACATGTTTTACTATTCTGTATTTGTAAATATTTTACTCTCCTGGATTTACTACACTCACGGTATTAAGAAGACCATGGTTACGTAAAGGCTGCAAGAGAACTTAGGTGAGCTAAGCGGATTTATATTTTCCCGGTATCTTGTTTTAGAACGATCTTGACGTTTCTGTGATGAGTCTATTTTGAAACTCAATTCAATTCAAAGTGTTTATTGTCATATGCACAGTAAAGAACCCCGTTTCCCTGCACAATCAAATTCTTACTTTGCTGTCCAAAGAGTTGCCAGCAAAAAATAAAATGGAAACTAAGAAATGTTTGTTGGGTGACATCGTACGGACACCGCATCCGCACGTGTCTACGACACGTATTTGCTTCTTTTGCAAGCTTTGGGAATGTTAAGGGGGTAATAAGTTGGACTGAACTATCTGATTGTTTTGTCGACGTTTCCATTGTAGCGCCTTATAATCCGGTGCGCCTTATGTATGGAAAATAGAGGACCAAAAACTATTTTTTGGGGGGGCGCCCTATAACCCCGTGCGCATTATAGTGCGGAAAATACGGTAAATATGCCATTTACAATTTGTCTTCCACCTTAAGAGTGTTGAGGCAATTTTTTGCCATGAAATTTGTCCTTAATAACGGTTTTAAAACAATGTGCATGTAAAGTTCTTTTGTAAAAATGTCACAAATGACTGCAAAGGATAAGCACATTGTCATATTCACTTTGGGTGTAGACTGCACTGAGCGCGAGAGAGAGAAGGAAGTGCCTTGCGCTGTGTGCAGGGATCCGCCCACCTATACTGCTCACCCAATCAAAGTCGTTTGCCGGCGTTTTTAATTCATCAGTTTAAATGGTTTCTTATCGAACTTCTGCATTAAGTTACTTCGGCTTAATATGGAGCAAAATCGGGATGTACTGCTTGACTTTGGAACGCCACAGAGATGTGCAATAGTTACATTTTATTTCTGAGCCATATGTACTCATGAAAAGAGCCATATATGGCTCCCAAGCCATAGGTTCCCTACCCCTGAGTTACAGGAAGCTCTACCCATTACAATTTACCACTGGGACACGCTACTTTATGGCCTATAATAAATGTCTATAATTAATATGTAATCCTTGCACGAGGTGTCGCATGCACCAGTCCTCATGGGCACGACAAGTAGGGGGCGATGACAATTCGTAGAACAACACCATACAAACTCATGCCCGCTGCCGTTAACCACAAGAGAAGAAGCAATGCAATGGCAAAGTGTTGACTCTCCGTCTCGCAGAAAATAAGAAAAATAAGCTGCATCGTATTATGAAAAGTAGACTAGGCTTGTAGTCTAGAATTTAGATAAACATCAAGCTGTGCTCATTCAGAGAGAATAGATTTCGTGCAATACACGCCTGGTTTTAGTGGAGGTCTCCTTGGACCAATGTTTTTACTCATGCACTGAGGGAAGTAACAAACGATGTTGAATGCCGTTGCGTGTGTTTCACCTCAACTAGCTCCGCTTCCAGGTCGAGCCTCTGATGAAGAGGCAGCCGTTCAAGTTTCTGGATCAATGTTGGCAGGTCCACAAACGTCGAAAACATCTTAAAACAAAATGAACATCTCAAAAAAATGGATGGTTTGAATTTTAGTGGACACTCAAAAGATGGGTTAGAAAACATAAATGGATTTTAGACTTGCGAGGAGAACCAGGAGAAGGGCCTTCAGATGAGAGAATTATTGTTTGAATGCATTTTTAAGAGTTCCATTGAAGCAGTCAAAATCTATTGCTTTCAGAGCTATTTATTTCATGTAATGTGCGTTTGGTTCAAAGTTTGAGTGATATTGTTGGGAATTTGGGCGGCACGGTAGCTGGGTGGTTAGCGTGCAGCCCCACGGTGCAGAGGTTCAGGGTTTAAGTCTGGCGACCACAGCCTCCCGTGTGTAGTTTGCATGTTCTCCCCGTGTCTGTGTGGCCACTCTGATTTGCTCCGACGTTCCAAAAACATGCATGTCAGGTTAATTGGCTGGTCTGAATTGTCCCTAGGTCTGACTCAGCGAGTGAGTTGTCTGTCCCTGTGTGCCCTGCAACTGGCTGGCAACCAGTTCAGGGTGTCCCCTGCCCACTGCCCGGAGACAGCTGGGGAATGCTCCAGCACTCCAGCGACCCTACTGAGGGTAAACGGTGCAGATAATGGACGGATTGATGTCTGGAATTGCTCGATAGTATGCTGGGTAAATACATCTAGATAAACTTTCAATTATGTCCCTCTGAAGCTTTAAATCCAATTGAGATTTACATTGTTTTATTTTATTTTCCAAATTCTGAGTTTTATTTTGTTAGGTGAACAAGATATTTTTCGGTACATTTTATAGGTATGTTTTTTAAATTGGTGTCATGTACAGACGCTTCCCTACTGCTCATTCGTCTTAAGTAAAACCGTAGATACGAACATTTTTTTTGGGACGTCAAAAAATATCCGGACATTGCTGTAAATTAGATTTTGTATTGTGCACCTTTTTCCGAGTGGAAGACGGTACTGTAGTGCTTCTTTACGCCACTACCGGCGTGTGGCGCTGTGAGAGGTCACCCAGCATCCACCCAGAAGAAGAAATCCGCTTCCTCTTCCTAGTTCAGTGTAAACATTCTATACTGTATCTCCAGTGCCGCTAAGAACTTTGAGGTTTTTATTGTTTAATATCTTGTGCATCCATTTGATATTGTGGGTGTAAAGTGTGAAGAAGAGGTGAGCCGTTTCATTTGAAATGAAAATGGAATAAGAAAGCTTGATGCGGTTGAGAAAATTGTTGGATCGCTTTTATTCAGACACTTTCTACCATGGAGGGGGAAGTTGCCTAACTGTTGAAGCTCATCTTCCAAAAATAAGTTAAACTTATCTTTATTTATCTTTAGAGAGCATATTATTTTATGAAATGTTTGTTTTTTTAGTCCATAACAATACAGGTTACTTATAGAAGCCTTAAACATACAAAATATAGCACTGAAGCAACAAATTCAACTCACGAATGATCATCCAGAACCTATTTCGTAAGTATAGCTAAAAGTTCACATTTTTTTAGGTTCAATGTTTGACCGGAAGTGAAAAATACTTTTTTTCATCTTCTTCTTTGAATGTCACAACTGTTAGCATCATGTGATTTCCAGTTCTGACAGTGAAGGTGCATGACAGTGGAGGGTGGACCTGACAGCAAAGCCTGCAGCCTCTTAATTTTTCTGTAGGCCTTCAAAAATGGGTTAGAATGGCAAAAAATTGTAGGCACTGGCATTAATTTGAGAAAAAAACCTCCCAAATCATGCTGGGCCCTTAAGGACCGGAGTGCCCAAATCCGACCTAGACAAAGCCACGGTGCTCAAAGCAAGTAGAGTAGATTTACCTGACTCGACGAAAATGTGTCCTTCTCCCAGTCTTTTTCATCAGAAAAGCGGAATTGAGTGAAGCAATCCCCTGAGAATGGTAAAAGAATAGCATTTGAACACATCTCTGACTGCATTCTTTGGTTTTCGTTGCGAAAAATAACAACAACGTTGTGTTACCATTGAAGGATTTGATACATTTTATAAAGGATATTATAAAATTAACTACAAAGTAAGTACATGTACTCAGTTTGATGCAGTAGAAAGATTCACTGACGATTTTTCTTCAAGGTATATTAGAAGGTTAGGCTGTCTGGAATGCATCAGACGTATTTTGATAACAGAATTCCTGTGAGTGCTGACGGGAGAAGGCCAGACGCACAAGGACAAACATCGCGACGCCCTTCGGTGAGGAGGTGGTGAAGCTGGCACCTGGGCGCGCCCATAGGAGGAGTCGGCACGCCCATGGGAGGAGGAGCAGGAACGCCAACTTGTGAAAAGACGTGGACAGAGGAACTTCAGGAGATCGATCGCGAGGGACAATGGAGAGGCTCGACGAAGAGCGACACTAATTCGGCTAATTTGATGGAATTCACTTAGTAAAATACTTTAAGAAAATAAATCTGCCCCCGTGTGAAAATGCCGGCTATTCTTGTCCATATTTTCATGAAAAGAAACAAGCATGCATTGTTAGGAGAATGAAGTTAGTGTCTGGTTAATGGAGTCAGATAACTAATTCGAACGATTTAATAAATTATACATTTGTAATGTGTTTCATTCCTAACATCGTCAACAGACTAACGCGCAACGCCATTTCGTGTCCGAACAAAACAGGAAAAGGCGCTCGAGGCGTACAAACGCCTTGTCGATGAGCAGGAGGGCAACAGGGGCGCATTTGTCCGGCAGACACCTACTTGTTAACATCTTTTAGCGCGAATGGTGAAGAGCGGGCATGCCGGAACGCTTCTCTCATGAGGACTGCAAAACCAGAATGCGTGCCGGCCGTGGTGTCTCTAGGGCTCTTCGCGGCTCTCATTCTAATTGCGCTCATTTCCACCGGCACGAGTGAGTCATTTTCACATGCAAGGCGGCTTGTGTAAGGGAAATTATAGTTTGATTATAGTTTGAATGTGCCTTTGTATGATGTTATCCTCAAAAGTACCTGAACCAAGCTAAAGATTATATCCAGGTGCTGTATCCTCTAGGGTCCCGCTAACTATTAATCCAGATGGCCTTCGCTTTGGTGATGGGAAGGGAAGGGCTTTCTTCTTACAGTGACGCATTGTACCTTTTGTGTTACAAAGTTTCACTTTCCTTACTGCTCATTTATTATGCTCACACGCCATCCATCGACCAGCATTATTCACTTCATTTGAACATGTGATTTCTGTCCAAACCAATCAGATTAATTTCTTGTATTCATGTCACCTCGCTTAAGCCAAAATATGTGCTGTTCTATGCCTGTGCTTTCCAATAAATGAGTCTCTGGCCATAGGGGGAAGGTGGTTCCTTCCTTCGCCGATCTAGGTGTAAAACTAAATAAATGTGTTATGCTTCGAAAAGATCCCTTGTCACCCATGATCAAAATATATAGGGTAGGCTACGCAAGTAGACTCAATAATAAAGCATAACACAGAAAAATGTTTAAGTTGTCATTCATATCCTGATCCAGCCCGCCTGAGAATAGAAAATCTGCATCCAGCCCAAGAGCCAAACTGAGTTTGACAACCCTTCTTCAGATCATTTGGTCACACATTGGCGGGCTTAGTATTCCCTCCAGTGGGTAGGGGTCTAGTGAATCAAGGAAGCAAGGTTTTGGGTGCTTTGAGGAGAGTGATGAGTAACAAGTGTATGAGTATGGATGTTAAGAGGGGACTGTATGAGAGTGTGATTGTGCCGACTGTTGTATGGTGCAGAGACTTGGAGCCAGTGCGCAGATTTGAGAAGGAAATTATGTTTTTGAGATGGAGTGTTTGAGGACTATGTTAGGAGTGACAAGATTGGATAGATTGAGAAATGAAATTGTGAGAGACAGAACTGGAGTAGTAGTGGAACTGAGCAAGCGTGTGGATAAGAGAGTACTGGACACATGGAGAGGATGGATGAGGGGCGAATGTTGAAGAGGATCTACAGAGCAGAAGTCAATGGAAGGAGACCAAGAGGAAGGCCGCGATGTATGTGGATGGATGGTGTTATGAGTGCACTGCAGGAAAGAGGTCTCAATATAGTGGAAGCTACAGCTCTTGTTGGTGATAGAAAGGAGTGGAGAGGTGTTGTGAAAGGATAGTGGGATTGTGGACGCGTTCTAAGGGATGGGCAGGGCACCTGTATGATGCGGCAGGGGTAAACCAGTGAAAGCTGTCGGGCCCTGCTGTTGAACAGAAGAGTGTGGTGTGTCACCCTGATCCGAGTGACACGGCCGCTTTCTTGTGTCCCGTTTCATCTGGAGGGACGAAAGCATGACCGACTTGGGTGCTGAGCTGCTTAACTTGTTTGGGAATTTGGGCTGGCCATGGTCATTTTTTTTGCTACTTTTTTTTGTTTTCTTTGTTTTTGTGTGTGTGTTTTTCTTGCTGTCAGTCACCCCTCTTGAGGGATATGACCAGGGTAGATAGATAGATAGACCCCTACCCTATCTATCTACCTAAGACAGTACAAGAGTAGGGATCATTCAAAATAACTCAGGTTTCTGCATCACGTTGAAAAAAGCTCCACGTATGTGCATTCCATCTTTCTGGCATCTAGTTGAACGAGGATACGACATCTCCTCCACAACAATGTAACACTACTTTTGTAATCAACGACAATAAAAACGATTCTATTCCTCCTGTAGCGAGCATTAAGATGAGAGTGCCGGGCTGAGGTTCAGGCTGAACCTTACACTGCCTTTAGCAGTGGTACTTCTAAGAAGCTGCCACAAAACAAATGACAAAAAAAACACAAGTACAGTCTCGGTTTTTGCACAATAAAATCGAACTCTATTGTACCGTTGTACCTGCAGGCATAAAAAGACTAAACAACTATTAAGCACGTCTGGACACAGCCACTGTTCTGTAAAGCCAAAAGCCTTCCAGGGAGCAATATATATATATAAAAAAAAACACTTTTCTCTGAGTTTCATTGAATCAACCGCACTCTGGATTCCAAATAAACCAAGCATGCTGGGGAAATAGGTAATGGTGATAGTATTAGTGATAATGGTTTGTCCTTCCATAAACCGTACATAGGCTAGGCAAACACATCATTCAAATACTTATTTTTACAAAGGATCATTCGTTGAGTTATTGAAACATATACACCTCATCTCCTTCCCTCATGGCGAGCTTTACCACCAAGTGAAGTTATTTTTATGGAGCACAATTAAACACTGCTTGATTTAACTGAAATAAAAAGTGTCTCACACACACCCGCGCTGTCATTAATCAGCTAACGCTACCATCAGCGAGCTACCAGAGATGAACATTAAGGTTCCACACAATTAACAAACAAATAATGTAGTGGCTTGGCCTTCTCCTGAGCTCCCTTCATCATCGTCTGTGACTCAATGTTTTGGTTTTGATTTCTGCCTCATCATCTTCCCTCCCATGCCATATCACTTTTTTTATTTTGTGAAGAGTACTTTCACACTTTTGAGGACTTCAGTCGAACTGGTTTCTCCGTGTCTGTCATGTTTCACGAGTTGAATTTACCGTAGCCTTTGTAGCGAATATGGGTGGTAAATAGATTATTCTAACAAACAATTTATTGACCAATTGAATTAAAGAGCAGAGTTTATTCTTTTCAAAACTTGTCCAGCCTTTTTGGAGCACCACATACGTTTTTAGATTGTTATGTCAGAAAAACGGATGAAAAATCTTAATAAAGCTGAGACTTGGTCAGACTGGCTAGGATTTTGATCCAGTTCTTCTTGTTAGGATATGCCCTATGGCCAAATTCAGAATGCCCTTGCGAGACGTGTACCAGCTCTGGGTTCCGATCCCCTGGGAGGGGCAGACCCACTGCGGTGGAGTTGTCACGGCAAACTTTGATGCGCAAATGCAAGCAAACGTCCCCCTCCCCAACCTCACATTCCACCAGTATCAGTCAGATAACATATCTATGTGATTGACTTAAAACACAGTTTTCACTTCACATCTTTTGACATCGTTTGATCATTTTCTGACATTGCAAAACGCAATTCTGACCAGACGTTGAATACTCAAACTCAAATTCACAGTAGGCCAAAATTAAGCAGAGAAGTAAAGTCACGGGCCAAAATTAATATTTATTGAAAAATTAACTGCAGCTGATATGTAATGTTTAAACATTTCATATGGAAACAAACTTTAGTTTTGCTTAAACATAGAATTTGGAACACCCAAAGCTTAATACTACAAAATATGAGAAATACAATTTGAAATAAAAGACACAGGGGTATTCATTTCTTATCTAAATAAATAAAGTAGTACCCTGAGTGACGCATAAATCGCGCAACACAAGGAATCGAACTGATTCGTTACCAATCCTTTAATCATTGATTATAATTGATTTTATCGATTCTTTGTTGC
The DNA here is from genome assembly GCF_059441175.1 of Urocampus carinirostris. Taxonomy (NCBI): domain Eukaryota; kingdom Metazoa; phylum Chordata; class Actinopteri; order Syngnathiformes; family Syngnathidae; genus Urocampus; species Urocampus carinirostris. The sequence continues at coordinate 17,125,664 of NC_142368.1, forward strand.
AGCTCTAGGGCTAACTATGATTGGCTAGGGGGGCAAGAATTACAACAAAAACGTAAAGGAAAATATCCCCGTGTCCACGACTTTTGTAAAACGGACGCTTTTAGCCCTAAATCGAAAAAAAATAAAAATAAAAACTTATACCGGAAATACGACACGACGGGCTCGAATTTCATACTCATATTTTATTCTGCAGTCCAAACTATTAAAATTAGATGATTTGGGAAAAAAATTCACTGCAAACCTGCTTTTTAGGGTCAACAAAAACATAGTGCCAGAAAACATCCATAAATTATTCATTGGAAGAGAAGGAAATTATAACTTAAGGGGCTGTAGTGAATTCATGATCCCAAAGGTGAGAACCACCAGGAAAAGTATGTGTGTGTCTGTGTGTGGAGTCAAGCTCTGGAACGGTTTGCAAGACAAGATCAAACAATGTCCATCTATTCACTTGTTCAAATTTGAATACAAAAAAAACATTCCTGGCGGAATACAGGGATGAAGAAAATTGGGTATGAATGATACGAGTGGGTCTAGAACTATGATTAACTTTGTGTTATTGATGCTGTCTTTATACCATAACTGTTATTATTAATAGTATTACAATTGTCTTTATATAATTGGTGTGTTTAATAGGGAAGATGAAGGGGTAGGGAATATAAGCTTTTGCTTCTGACCAGTGTTCCCTCTAAGCTGCGCGCGTGCGCAATTGGGCACTACTCAGACATTCTCAGCGCACAAGAAAATCTAGCCAGCGCACAAAAATGAGGGCTCAAAATTACTAATTATGAAGCGACTTAAGCCAAAGTTACAGTGCATGAAGTTAGAAATACACGGGTACCCTGACGTTGTGTCCTAAATGCGGTATTTTGAAGTCGAGTCGAAGTAGAACAAAGTTGAGTGAAGTTAGTAGTTTGTCGGGAACCGGCTTCTTCGGCTCGGCTCATTAAAAGGAATCGGCTCTTTCGGGTCCTAAACGGCTCTTCGGGTTGTTTTTGCTTCTTTAATCCCACCAAATATTATGTAAAATTGTGCACAAAATGACTTAAAGGAAGTGGGGAATAGAACAAAAAAGAAAAAAATACCAAAATGAAAAAGTAGTGAAAAGCTGAGAAAAAAAGAAGCAAAAGGAAGAAAAAAAAGAAGGAAAAATTTTAGAAAAAAAAACAGAAAAAAAGAAAAGAAAGAAACGTAGGAAAAAAAGTAAATAGAGAACAAAAAGAAAAAAAGTAACAGCTCGGAAAAAATAAACACAGTTATATTTTTTTTAAAGGAATTTAAAAAAAAGTAGAAAAAAAACACGGAAAAAAGAAGAAAAAGTTTGTGTTGCATTCAAATAATTTCCAATTATGTCAAGTGAATTTTGTTGCCAACATTGTACTTCCACTCAAAAATGTGATTTAGTACAGTTCTGTATCTTACAACCGACTAAATAAGCCCCCAAAAATGTTAATATTATGCGACAAAATATATCAGGAAATAAAAAGAAATGGATATCTTGTGAAAGAATTGAAAGAACAAACGACGTTTATAGGCCGTACAACCTTTGCAATCGTACATGAGTCAATTCATTCAAAAGTGATTATTTTTTTTGCATTGCCGAAAACTCAGTAAAATGTAACCTGATGTCAAGTTTTGGACATGTTTGATAATGAATTATCTTGCCACACTTGGGATTGCTGTTGCTCACTGTTGTTTCAAGCGTTGCTCACCGACTTTGAGTGAGCGCTCAGACCCGTGGAAAATTACAGGGAACATTGCTTCTGACTACCCCTTTTCGAACATTTTATGTAACATTATTTTGTTGTTGAGTTATTGTTTTTGTTCTGTTTTTATTTTAATGTTCGAATAAAGTTTTCATTCATTCATTTCAGCCTAGTCAAGACTTCCCAAAGCGCTTTACAGTGTGCGTCACATTTCCCAATAGCGGCCGTGCAGCCATGTAAGGCCCTAACCTGCTTATTGGGGGTATTAGGGGTTCAGTGTCTTACCCAAGGACACATGACATGTAACACGGAGGAGCCGGGATTCGAACTGCGATCTCTTGATCCCAAGACGAGCGCTCTACCTCCTGAGCCACTGCCGCTTGACTCCACACACAGACACACACATACTTCTCCTGGGGGTTCTCACCTTTGGGATCATGAATTCACTACAGCCACTTAAGTTATGATTTCCTTCTCTTCGAATTAATAATTTATGGATGTTTTCTGGCACTATGTTTTTGTTGACCTTAAAAAGCAGTTGTGCAGTGAAAAATGTTACCAAATCATCTTATTTTAATAGTTTGGACTGCAGGAATAAATTGAAGTGTTCGTGAGGAAAGGAGAAAGCATGAGGTGATTTTTGATGGTAAATGTTTGCTAGCCATGGAGAGCACCAGTGATGGCCTGGATTTAAAATGCACGGCCCGCCACTGGTTTTAAGGCGTAGTCACACACGGTGGATGTGCGTCATTGTGACAAACACAGATGGGGGTTCAGCTGGGGGCCTGACAGAAGAGCGCTCCTCAGTCACAGCCTACCCGTTGTGCTGAATATTGTGGACACGCTGCTTTTATTTGCGCTTCTCAGAACCATCTGCGGTCCTCTCATACGAGATGAGATGGGTGTCCAAAAGGAAAGCCCGCAGGGGTGCATTCGACATCTGATGGCGCAAAAGAAGGTTTTCAAGGTTGCCAAGACTGAAGAATGTCAGCTTGGTGTGACAGTGTGATGGCGACCGTTTAACAGGCGCTTGTGCACGTCAAGACTAGTTCCAGGGTCCGTACACCTTATTAATGGCCGAATTCAAGCACTTTTTAAGGACTTTCAAAGCCGATTTTCCAGTATCATTAAAAACAGATATCCGGTTGGAATCGTGTATTTTGCAGATCAACAAATAGATCTCCGATTTACATAAGCATTTTTAATCTTGCGTGTGCATTTATTAAGACAAATGATTTTTAGATTTTGAGTAAACCGAAAATGACAGTAATATATAGCTTACATTTTCAGTTGCGGGAAGTTCTACCCATTAAAATTGACCACTGGGAAACACTCCCTTAATTTTCTGCATAGTCCATAAATGATACATAATCCTTGCACTAAAACACATACCATAGGGCCCTGTTTAGGTCTAGCATGCACCAGTCCTCTTGGGCACGACACGTAGGGGGTGATGATGCTACACGGGACGATGTCATACAAACTAATGCCGGCTGCCGTGCATCACAAAGGAAAAAGAGATGCAATGGCAAAGGGGAGCCACCAGAAAGAAGTGTCAGCATTATTATTCCTTAAAGCTGTCAGGATACTAAATTCAAATTTGCACTGAAATAAACTGCACCTATTTTTTCATATCGTGTATTCTGTGTTAGAACTGTAAATAACCAATATTTATTATTATTTATTATTAATCTATATCAGTTGTTAGCCACTGTTTTTTTTATTGTGTTTTCTTGTGTTGTGTAATTTTAGATAGATATATAGATAGATAATTGCCCCCCCTCAACCCCTATTTACCACAAGTTCTCTTGTCAACAATGTCCATTTTAATTTTTTTTATTTTCTTGCCTTCTAAATAAATCCTAGTTTGTAGAATTAAACTGCGTTGCATTTTTGTGTGTCTATATTTTTCCTTAGACTTGAATCATTATCAATACCAGTGAACTGCAGAATTAATCATTCAAAGCGAAAATAAAATATGTTTGGAGGATTCCTTCCTTTAGAATAAAATTAGACTGTATTTCGGGGACTAATTCTGATGGGGAATCTTGAGCAACACCCGCTGGTCGACTTGGTAAGCACAATATTAGATTGTAAACCAAATAAATATAATTTTAAGCAGGGGTCTCCAACCTTTTTCAAGCTGAGAGCTAAGTTTTGTAAGTAATTAGCGCAAGGGGCACCCAGTTTGATATGCATTGTTAAAATAGAAACTTAGCTGAATGGCTTGCTAAATAGGTAAAAAGGTTGCTTGATAGTTAGCTAGAAAGGTGAACAGATACAAAACTAAAAGGGAGCTAGATAGAGTAAATAGCCAGATAGAAAGTAACAAAAGCTAGATAGCTAGCTAAAAAGGAGGCCAATATTTAGCTTGATAACTAGCAAAAAAGGTAAAATGTTAGCCAAATAGCCTGCAAAAAAAAAGCTAACTAGATAGGTTGCTAAATAGCTAAATGGTAGCTTGATAGTTAAACAGGTAAAAAACTCAAAGGGAGTTAGATGCAGAAACTAGCTTAAAGAGTAAAAGGCAGTCTAGATACTCACATGGAATGTAAAAAAGCTAAATAGCGAGTGAGAAAAATAAGCAAAAAAGGCAAAACGCTGGCTTGCTAAAGAGCTAAAAACGTAACTAGCTACGAGGCAAAAAAGGTAGCCAGATAGCTAGCTAAAAGAACAAAACTCATTGGCTTTATAAAACCCATACATTGGAATTTATCTTGTTGTAAATTATTAAAAAGATGAATACATAAATGAGTTTAATATATGAATAGATTCTCATTCTATTTTCTTGATTAAAAATAATCATCAATACTTGAATAGATTTGTTTGTCCATAAGGCGAATAAAATTGAATTTATTTTTTTGAATTTCTCAAATAACAACTTACGATGTTATTACTACAACTGTCCTTAGGGGGCACCACTTTGGCGATCCCTAATTTAAAGCAATTCCCCGTCCAATAACTAGGTGGTTATAAGCATTAGGTGTTTGTGTGAAACCACTTGGGGTATATATCAGGTACAAGTCAATGTATTATTCAGCCACTTGACAGCAGGGTAAGGATTAGATGTGTTTTAACTTCTTAAAATAAGCATCTTTAGCGGGTTTTCTAAACCGTTTTGAAAATTGGAATTGTCCTGCATTGGTATGTGAGCATCATTCTCACGTTTTTCTTCAAGTTTGACTGATATATATGTGTATCTTCTAGTTGCCATGACCTTATCTTCAATGAGTGGACTGTGCTGGAATATATTAATAAGCACAAAAGTAACATACTGTACGTCTAAGGCTGGCAGGTTGCTCCCAGACAAAAAGTATTGCTGAACTAATCCTTAGTCTGAGACTTTAGTAGCATCATCTTCATATGCAATCAGAAACCAATCATCAGACTCACCTCGTTTCTCATTTAGCCTGCAGAGCGAATGTATTGTAACTTGCCGTGTCATCAAATTCCCACTCCTCTGTTAATGGTGACACTCTACAATGTCTCTGGTTACAGCGATCCATTTCTTTTGTTTTCCAGAATCCAATGAAACAAACTTAAAACGGTTCGTGTAAAGGCGAAAATGGGAAATTCGTGTCAGAATGGAAAATCACTGTTGATGGATTCTTTAACCGCTTGGGTCGTTAGAGGATCTATGAAGACACAACTCCGGACCACCTTCTCCACTGTTGACGGTCCCTAGCCTGTTCTTGGGTCGTGGCAAAATTGGCAACAGTCCATTTATAATGTTGTCGGCCCTGTTCTTCCTCTCCAGACCCTTTGGACTGTGCCCTGGAGAATTATCTTGGCCGGTCCTGATGATCTTGTGATGTGGCCATACCATTGAAGCTTCCGTCAGCGCACAGTTGACAACAGCTCTTCATAGGGTCCAATGTGGCCTCTGATGGTGTTTCGCACCATTTCGTTTGTCACATGAGCTAAGTAACTGATGCCTAGAAGTTTCCTGTAGCATCCAAGGCCTGGATTTTCTTTTCCAGTTTTGCTGTGAGAGTCCACAGCCATGATTTTTGGTTCTGACCCCTCTTCTGATGGGACAGCTCAAAGATATTTAAATTTGGTGACAGTCTTTAGCTCTCTGTAGTTGATGGTGAGGTTTGTGGATATACTTTACCTTGGGGATTGTTGGTCATTACTTTTGTTTTTTCTGTACCAAATTCCATCCCATACTGGGTCGATGCTTTTTTCAGGCGATTGACCATTGCCGAATTGGCAGGAGGCGAATGAAAAAATACAGTTATTAAAACTCAAAGTTCATTGTTTTACTCTTCTACAGTTTTGATTTTAGCGACAGGTTAACTCCTCACCAACGCAATAAAAGCCTGATCGCATTCTGATTTTCTTCACGTTAAAATATGAATTTAGGTAGTTGCACAGTACAAGACTATGTCCGGAAATCGCCTTCCATCGGCTCACCAAACTCTTCCCATGACAGAGCTTTGGCCTTGGTGACACCCAAACCGCATTCTGTTTGGCCAGCCAATACCTGGCAGCTACAGAGTGCCACAATCCAAAAAGCACTGATAGTTTTTCTTTGGCTTGACTGCATCCCTTACAGCCGGTGTTGCCATGGCAGGTACTACCACCTTATGGTCACAGCTACGATAACCCATCTTAACGAAAGAGGCACAGGACACTATCCACTCTGACTCAATGTACCTTACCTCAAATCGTGTTAAGTTACGCCGCAAGTGTAAGTTGAAACTCTTTTTGATAGATTATAGTAGAAGTTCCCAACAGATCCTGACAACATGCTTCGGTCTGCCTGGTCGAACTGTTAACCTGCATCCGGGTAAAGGAAATTGCGGACCAATATTGGAAATCTTGATAAGGGGTCCTTAAGCTGTGCTTTGGATGTTTCCCTTCTTCAACATTGGTGATACAAAGTATTGGAAACTAAGGCAACAACCGCCTAAATATCAAAATAAGCTTGGTGCATATTTTCAGAATTTTGGGGTAATTTTAAACAGAATGAATAATTCCCCATTTAACAAGTATCAGATGTGTAAAAACAAAAGAATGGTTTATCAGTGTTTTTACTCACACATAACAGACAATAAAAACAATACACCCACTTACATCTAAATAAAGACTTTGCCTTGAACAACTACCAACGTACCAGCAGGCTTGTATATTTATTCCAACCAAAGAGTCACAGCATTCTACACAAGCAACCAATTATTTCAGATTATTTTTGGCATCCGACATACACACATGCACATACGTGTGGACACACATATACACCCAACCACAAAACAGTTCAAGCGCCTATAACTCAATCATAATTTCAAGATTAGCTTACTGTACTTTGCCTCCTACAATAATATTAATCGAATAATCAATATTTGTTAACGACTAATTTAATGTTTGGATTTTTAGAACCTGGAAAACAATGTATTTTTGTTTGTTGATTTAGAGCTGGGGGCACAGTGGATGGCAGTTTGGCACATCTGCCAATCATGTTGCTGTTCTTTGCCACCCACATCCTCTAGATTTGATCTGCTTCTTGTAACCTAAGAGACTAAAAGACTAGGTGAGGAACTTCAGAACAAGTTGGATTTTTACACCTTGAGGGTTTTGCTCAAAATGTATTGATGTCTTCCTTCGCCATTTTGAGTGTCTACAGAACTACTAACTTAACACGCAGAGTAAGGTGAGGTACATCCACTTTGGGACAGCATTCTGCTTTGCACAGGGGAAGGGGAACGCAGACATGAACTAACATACACCAACGTATGCTGGCAGAAAGCGCCCTTCAGGACAAAGGATAGACCCGCTAGCCATCAGTGGCCAACCACAGCTTTAACGCACTGCAACCAGTGATTCTTAAATGCACCGAAACCAAAGTTTATCAAAATACTCACAGATATTGTTATTTGTAATTAAAGGGAATCTGATCAAATTTCTAAACGACTAAATTACTAATACTCCGTGAGCTGCTACCAGAAGAGTTTGAGTGTCCCAATGATCCTAGGAGTGATGTTGTGGGGGGTTTTAAGCCCTTGGTAGGGTCACCCATGACAAAGAGGTCCTAGGTGAGGTGCCGGAAAAAGTGCACCTTAAAGACCCCTTATGACGAGACAAAACACGATTCCCTTTGCCTGGACATGTGTTACCAGGGCCCCCCCTCTGAGAAGCCGTAGGCTGAATACTTCGAAGACTTCCTCAAATCCATTAACATGTCTCCTTCTGAGGAAGCAGAGCATCGGGACTCTGAGGTGGGCTCTCATATCTCTGGGGTTGAAGTCACTGAGGTGGTTAAAAATTTCCTTGGTGGCAAGGCATCAGGGGTGGATGAGATCCACACGGAGGTCATTCAGGCTCTGGTTGTTGTGGCTGACTTGCCTCTGTATCATCGCATAGACAAAAGGAACAGTGTCTCTGGACTGGCAGACTAGGGTGGTGGGTCACCCTTTTCAAGAAGGGGGAAGTGTGTTCCAACTACAGGGGAATCACACTCCTCAGCCTCCCTGGTAAGGTCTTTTCGTGGGTACTAAAGTGGAGGGTCCGTCAGGAAGCCAAATATCTGATCGAAGAGGAGCAGTGTGGTTTTTGTCTGGGCTGTGGAACAGTGGACCAGCTCTAAACACTCTGCACGGTCCTCGGGGGTGCATGCGAGTTTGCCTATCCGGTCTACAAGTGTTTTGTGGACTTGGAGAAGGCATTGGACTGTGTTCCTCGGGGAGCCCTCTGGGGGGGTGCTTCATGAGATTGGGGTATTGCGGAGTCTAATCAGGGCTCTGCGGTCCCTGTATTTCCGGTGCTGGAGTTTGGTCCCCATTGCCGGCAGCAAGTCAGATTCATTGTCAGTGAGAGTTGGGGTACGCCAGGACTGCCCTTTGTCACTGATTCTGTTCAAAACCTTGATGGGCTGGATTTCTAGGCGCAGCCTTGGTGGGGAAGAGGTCTGGTTTGGAAGCCTCAGCATTGCGTCTCTGCTTTTTGCAGATGATGTGGCACTGTTAGCTTCCTCATGCCGTGATCTTCAGTGTGTGTCTGTCCCTATTTAAAGTGTGCTTAACTTTCAAAAACAGTGCAAATGAATTCCTTATACAATGTTGTCTAACCAACTTTCAGATTTACTAAAAGGTTACTCATCTGTTTTCCTGATCAAATCATCTAAAACACGCATGTGGTACTCCTAGAAAGCGAGACGAGTTTAAGAGATCAAGCTCAATTATTTATCCAAATAATTTATGAACCTCTTTAAGCCGTTACACAATTTCACACATATTTAAGTGTTATCAAGGTGCTGTATGTTAGCAAACAGAGTATGTCAACTAGGCTGACACCATTATTGCCAGCAAAAGATCAGTCATTCAATTGTTTTTCAACTGTGTATTATTCAGTCCCAATAAGAGCTGTCATTATGGAATTGCGCTACAAAAACACAACTGCCGTAAATTATGGACTATAAGCCGCTACTTTTTTAATTATTAACTGATTTGATCGTGTGTAACATGAAAATAAACCCGAGAAAATGGGCACAATGATAAACATACCAATTCTTAGCAAAATTACCGTAAATTCCGGACTACAAGCCGCTACTTTTTTCCCAAACGTTCAACCCTGCGGCTTATTCAGTGATGCGGCCAATTTATGTCATTTTCTAACAGCCGCCAGCGGCGCTCGAGTTCAAGGCACATGACGCAGCTTACAAGCTAAACGCAATCGAACAGAAGAAGGAAAGAGAGCTACTGCACGCAAACTTTACCTTACGAGAGTGTTGCTAGCGTGTTTTTGAATAAGGGAGCGTGGGACGAAGTCTATATGACAAAATCTCTTTCCCATACTAAAGGAGGACAGCTTGGATGACGTCAGTTTTAGGGAGGAAGATGAGAACGGTTTAGCGGGATTTCTACATGTTCAGTATTTTTTGTAACAGACCCGTTAACTGTATTGCGAGCGTGTTGTTAGTAGCGTTTTGCTACCCTTCACAGGCACGGTTTGGGATGAAAGTTATAATATTATTATTAAAGCTTTGAAAACTCTCTCGGTGTACCGTCTTTCTTTGTAAATATGTGTAACCATGTATAATTTTTGGTTTGAACAATTTTATTGACACTACTAACAGCAAATAAACAATGTGAGGTTTGGACAATTTTTCTGGACAATCTTAACAGCAATTAAGCATATTATTGCCCACACTGTATTAAAACTGAGACTGTATATTTTTGTAATGTATTTATTTTGGACACTTGTTCTGATAAGTCTTGCACTGACCAATTAAAAAGAAGGGGCGTAACAGACGCGGGGGATGACGGGAAGTGGGGACCGGTAAAGGTGAGTGTTTGTGGACACGGCAGACAATAGTGGATATATATTTTTCCCACCCTTACCTTTGGAAATATACACTTTTTTTCCTAGGATTACTTTTAACGGGACCCGGACTCTGCAGGTCTGCATCAAATCTTAACTACCGGTATCATTTGCCGTTATTTCGCCGGCTGTGGTTTTTAAACTGTGTACTTTATGTTCAGTTAAAATCGCGGGACTCGAAGTCAGGTTCGGGTTGATTTTGCGATTTTGTTACATTAATTAATGTGGGCGCCTGCGGCTTATATACAGGTGCGGCTTGTGTAAGTACAAAAGCGGTTATCCTCTTAAAATGTGGTGGGTGCGGCTTATAATCGGGTGCGCTCTATAGTCCGGAATTTATGGTAATAACAATTAAAAGGCCCTCCTTGTCCTCGTGCAACATACATACAACATGTTCTTTACATAGTCAGTAAATTACTCATCAGATACTGAACGAATCTTTGTCTTGGTCTTAATAATGGCTCTTAATGGCTCTAATAACCCTACTCTTTTCTGTTTCATTTTTACTTATCTTGTGTTCAGCGAAGCACTTTGAATTTCCTCTGTGTAATAAAGTGCTAGATATAAAAGGGCCTGCTTGCCAAAACAAAAAAGTATTTTCAGAGTACATTACATCACACACAGTACAGTGTCAAGAGAGAGTTCAAACGCAGGTGCAGGCATTACATACAGCTTCCTCCACCACATTTTCAACCCAGAAATTCAAAATACTGCATGCGGAGATAAATCAATTCAGAACTTATTGAAAGAAGAGTTTCTTTTGTCCAAAACAGCCTTGGTCTTTCATGCCATGAAAACTTACAAAGAAAGGTAAAAAAAACTTGTCGTCGTCTGATGTCCTTCAGCTTGCCTGTGCTTCATTATTGTGCTTCATTCAAATGCTACTGTGGCACCATTCGACTACTCACAGGAGGGGTCAATACTTTGTAGACTTCGGTTATAATTGAAGTTAGGCTTCAATTTTCAACTACCGTATGCATGCGTGCAGGGTTGGGTAGGGTTACTTTAACTGGGTTACTTTCAATTACTTTTAGATTACTCCAATACCAAATATGCTAATAAAAGACAAAAGAAACTAAATATGAATCAAATGACTCAATTTTGTGCAGGCTTAGGGAGTAACCGAATACATGGAACGGCAAAAATGATGTTGGCAAGCTGTTTGGATTTATTTTCATTTTGTTTCTGTCGCATTTTATGTTCGTTTTGTCGGAGATCAAAGAGATCAAAGCCAGGAGAGAAAGCTTACCACGTGTTGTGAGTCATCATTTGATTCATATTTAGTTTCTTTTGTCTTTTATTAGCATATTTGGTATTGGAGTCATCCAAAAATAATTGAAAGTAATCAAGTTAAAGTAACCCTACCCAACCCTGCATGCGTGTAGAACTCATGTATAACGAGAACCCCTAATTTTTAGCCAAAATTGTTATAAAATGTTTCTATGGTAAGAGACAAACTTGTGTCATCTGTGCGGCCATGAGTGAAATCATTTAATAACCACGTAAACTATGAACACAGTGTTCTCGTTTGCCCGCGTCCCTGCGTCCTGGACGCATCATTTTTGCTGGGGACGCATAGTCTCAAATCAACTTTTTTGACACTAAATTGTCATTATTTCCCGATTCCTTTTTTTTGTAAAACAAAGATTTACCGCACTCCAAAATTTTCGTCAGGCAGATCCGCCATTATTGTTTCGGTCTGGCGGTTCGAGTATTCGTCTGCACGCCGATCTCGACAAAGGAGATCTCATTGTTTTGAAATTACGTCATTGTTGTGGTGCTTGTCGTCGAGCAAGTGGGAAGGAATTGGTAATTTCCTCAGTGTCGGTAATAAGTCGAAACATAATGCAGAAAGTGATAACAATGGCAATAATTCCGGCACGAAAAAACGGCGGAGAAATTCTTCGGAAGATCGCGGAGAAAAGGAAAACACCTGTGTTAAAGCGAACAATTCGACGACAGAAAATAAACAAAAGAATACTCCTAGCAAGAAAAGGACTTTTCTGCCAAAATGGACTCAATTATATTCCTGGTGACGCTATGAGGAGGATGATAATGAATTGGACCTTGAGAAGGCATTACAACTGTGGCGGGACAGCAAACCACGAAGAATATATGAACTGAAAAAAACGGAGGGGATAACTTGCTTTGTATTACCAATAAACTGGGATGATTAAAACTGAATGAATATATAGATTTATATTATATATTTGTTGCCGATTGACAATTTCAACCTCAATAATACTAAATTTTGGGGACCCATAGATTTTTGAGCATGCGAGTCCCCGGGACCCATCACTTTTCACAGGTCAAATGAACACTGTGAACACTATACCAAAATCAAATTCACAATATTTAATTAATGTTCTTTAAAATTTTGCTTTTTTTAGCCTTTTATCTTTAAGGGCGACTTTCTGTTTTCTCCAAACTTTAACGTTTGTTTCTGATACTGTGACCAAAAATAGTGTGATAATGATAAAAAATGATGTCTTCTATGGTCGGCCACCATTTTGTGCCACAGAACGGTTTAATGTTCGACTATATTCTCGCAGCCCGGCCCAATAATACCATTAGTAACAACAACAATAATAATCATCGTAATAGTAATAATATGAATAATAATAAGCCCAAAAGCCATCTTGTAATGGAGAAAGTATTGAGACAGTGACAGTGACTAGACCACTATAAATCTAGATGACTTAGGAAAAGGTGAAATTGTATCTCATCATCACACTATATTTACTCATAAGCCCTTGTTGTAAAACGTTCTGTGGGCTGAACTCTTTCTCATAATGCTCCAATACAACAATGTGGCACTGTGGGTAAAAGGATTGTGATGATGCAATGAAATCTAATGCCTCATCTTTTGTCATCTACAATCGTAGTAACTGGGTTCGATTACAGTTTCATCCACAGTTTTGCGGATCCGTTCAGCGATATTTTTGACTGATCAATCATTGCACGAATATAGTACCGTATTTTCCGCACTATAAGGCGCACCTAAAAGTCTTTATTTTTTTCAAAAGCTTACCATGCGCCTTATAATACAGTGCGCCTTATATATGGATCATTATTAAGTCGCAAAGTCTTGAGACTAATGCAAGCAGCCGCCGACTAGATTTTCCCACGAACGCGAAGTAGTCCGCTGTGTATGCTGGGATTTATATTCCGGCGTTTCATTGGCTAACCAATGTGTCAATCATCATTTGAATCGATCACTATTGGCTAAACTTATTCGGAGGTAAAGGGGGCGGATCCTTTTTATCATTTACAGGCTAGCATAGGCTAAAGGGGCAAAACAAAGCCTGCAATTGGCCGAAAAAGATGAATGCGAATAGCATGTTGGGTTGACGGCATAGAGGAAACAGTATTTTACTATTCTGTACTGTATTTGTAAATATTTTACTCTCCTGGATTTACTACACTCACGGATATAAGAGGACCATGGTTGCAGATTATTATTGAACACAACGACTTCGGTGAGCTACTCCGGCTATAAATTTTCCCTGTATCTTGTTTCAGACTGAACTCGATGTTTCTGTGATAAGCGGTGCAGATAATGGATGAAATGGAGTGTCTATTTTTAAATTAAACTCAATTCCAAGTGTTTATTGTCATATGCACAGTAAAGTTGCGAGCGAAAAAGAAAATAGAAACTAAGGAATGTGTGGCATTTCTTGAATCCCAAGACTTTAACCTTCCGAATGATGGAAGGATGCATTTGAGTGACATTGTACGGACACCGCATCCGCACGTGTTCTCGACACGTATTTGCGTCTTTGCAAGCTTTGGGAATGTTAAGGGGGTAATCAGTTTGACTGAATCATCTGACTGTTTTGTCGATGTTCCCATTGTAGCGCCTTATAATCCGGTGCGCCTGATCCATGGAAGATATAGGACCAAAAACTATTTTTTGGGGGTGCGCCCTATAACCCGGTGCGCCTTATAGTGCGGAAAATACGGTAATATACAGTAAAAGTTGGTGTATAATGTGCACCCAAACCGTGAGTTATTTTTTTAGGCAAAAGAAAAAATTTGCGTTACACATGACTAAATACAGTAATCATGGACAAATATTTTCAACGTTGAGCCTTTCTTTGAAGCATGGAATAATATTTCCATTTAACATGGCTGACGTAGAAATTCCAGACAGTAAGTCACCTTGGAGTATAAATCAGATCAACAGATAAAAGCCGGAAGCACTAGTGTGCGAATACAATGTGTAGCTTTGAGGCTTGAAGCGAGCCCTTTTCCACCCCCCACCTACTTGCCTTAATCATAAGTTCTCGGTCAATTGTGTATTTTCACATATGTTTTTCATGTATTTAAAAAAAAAAACAACAATTTAAAACAACAACAAAATTCATCGAATCTGGGTTGCTTTTGTTAAAACTGTACAGGTGCCCCGATAACAGCGTTCAAGAAAATGATTTGCTGCAATTTCTGGGTTGATTTAGACATTCAAGACTTGACTAGAATATAGATCAAAAAGACCATTTGCAAAGTTTGCAAAGAAGACCTTTAGTATCATGGCGGTAGCTCGGTGACGCAAGAACATTTAATTCATTAATTTTAACATTTAGTGAGCATGTCAGACAGTTTGATATTTTTTACCATTACCTTCTCAAGGTTTCTTCATTTTGAGGTTCATGTTGAGGTTTTTTGAGTTTTTCCTTGCCCTCATGTTGGTTCCAGATCAGGGGATGGTGTAATAATACTCTGAAAAAAAATAGTCTGTGCAATAACCTGTGAAGCCCTTTGAGACTCTTTGTGATTAAGGGCTATACAAATAAAAATGACTTGACTTGCCCATAAAAGAGAGCTTGAGCGTTATGCCAGACTGTTCCTGAAAAACGAAATTCGAAATCAAAAGGCATGCAGTCCAAAGAACAAGTCAGTCATTAAAACGGTTAAGTACTTTCGTAAGACTTAGCAGTTGACCACTAAATACTACTTCACAAAAAAAGCACATATTTGTTTTGTTTACTCTTTTACTGACACTAATAAGTCTGTTGTTGTTTTGTTTACTATCCTATTGAGTCTGTTCGTGCTTTCACGATTCACAAATCCTTAACCAATCCTTCGTCTTGGGATCAAGAGATTGCAGTTCGAATCCCGGCTCCTCCGTGTTACATGTCAAAGTTTCCTTGGGTAAGACACTGAACCCCTAATACCCCCAATAAGCAGGTTAACGCCTTACAGGGCTGCACGGCCGCTATTGGGAAGTGTGAAGCACACTGTAAAGCGCTTTGGCAAGTCTTGACTTGAAAAGCGCTATATAAGTGCAGATCATTCCATTTCATTTCATTTCAACCACCAGGGTCGTCAGGGCACCAATTCCTGTGGTGCGTCTCGGGCAAACTGGCGGCACCCATACCTCTTCAGGCCATTTTGGGTAGGGGTTTGCTCCCTCACTTTTAACATATAGTGCTGGTTTCCTTGGTTTCCAGGAGCAGGAGACATCTCCTGATCTGACTCAGATACAGCATCTTCATCATTTGCTCGCCGTTCTCCGGAGATGAGCAAGACCTCAACATTGACATGCAGCAGCTACAGCAGGGGTCGGGACCCTTTCTGATTCAAAGGTCCATAAAAGCAAAACATTTTTATTCTATTGAAGGGGAAAGAGCCACGCCATATATTTTAAGACAAAATTAGACAAAACTGCTAAACGCGTTCTCCAGACAAAAGCCTATTCACCGGCACATTTGATTTCAGTTTGATAAAATCTATGAAATAATAATGCCATAGCCTGTCTCTCATATAAATATATCACTTAAAAAAATTCTCCATCCCACTGTTAAGGCTCTTTTTGGGGTGAGACTTGAAGGATTTTTTATTTTATTTATTTGACTATAAGGAATTTAATATAATACAAATTACATTTGTTGAATGCAGTGGGGATTTTTCACAGGAGGCTGAAGGTCGCGCCGTTCCAAGTGTAGTGTTTTGGCTGGGGAATTTTGATAGAGGGGCGCTGACGAGGGAATTAGGCCTGGTTTTGATAAACGCTTGGCATTGCTGTGAGCTGATAAGCTTTCTTGTTGTGAGTCCTTCAGACATGGCGGCGTCCTTCGGCAAGGAGGCGGCGGTGCGCCCATGGGAGGAGGAGTCAGCACGCCCCATGGGGGTTGGCCGACGCCCCGGCGTGTCAAAAAGACGGAACACGGAAGACGGAGAGAGACAAGACAGACAGACAGGAGCAGAGACGAAAAGATGGGGGGCTCGACAAGACTAATTAGACTAATTCGACAATAATTTGGCAAAATTCGATGGAATTCACTGAGCTAAATACTTTAAGAAAATAAATCTGCCCCCGTGTGAAAAAGCGTGTCTCTTGTCTATATTTTTACCCTAATATCAAGAAAAAAAAGCACGCATTGTTAAGAGAATAAAGTTTGTGTTTGGTTAATGGAGTCAGATAACTAATTCGAACAATTTGGTAAACGCTAAATTTATAATATAGTTTTTACCCTAACAGACTGTAAACCACAGGTGTCAAACAGGCGGCCCGCGGGCCAGATCAGGCCCGCTAAGGGATTGAATCCGACCCACGAGAAAACACTCAGAGAAGCGCAAGAGAAAAACAAGCTGCAGGTTGAAATATGTCAACTTGATGTTGCCAAAGAAAGGTGCCTCGAACAAAGACACTGTACTTGTATTTCTTTTCCTCTCTCGCTCTCTCCCTCTTTTCCACCCCCTTTCTCACACTCTCTGTCTCTTTCACTCTCTGTGTCTCTCTTTTTCTCTTCCTTTGTTGCTCTTTATTTCTTTCTCTCTCTGTCTTTTTAACTTCTTTTGCTCTAACTTCATTTTTTCCTTTTCTCTTTCTCTCTTCCTACCCTTCGCGCTGTCTTTTCTCTTTTCTCTCCTTCTGTCCTTCTATTTCTCTTTGGATTTCTTTCTTCCGCTTCCTTTTTTATCTCTTTTGTTTCTCACGCTCTCTCCCTCTCTCTCTTTTTCTTTCTTTGTCCCGCCCTCTCTCCTTTTCCCTCCCTCTTTCTTTTATTTCTTTATCTCTCTTTTTCTTTCTCTTTAATCTCCGGCCCCCGACAGAACGTTTTTTCTATCGTGTGCCCCCCCGAGTTAAAATGAGTTTGACACCCCTGCTGTAAACTGTAGTAAAAAATGTGCCCTATATATACCGGACAAGGTTGTTTCGGCTTCGCGTGCATTACATAGGCACGCTGCCGCAAATTTGGAATGACGTGGAGAAAATTTGTATGGTATCCATTTTGTCTCCGAGCCATACATACTCAAGGAAAGAGCCATATATGTAACCGCTCTTGACCCCTAGGCTACATGGATAAAAAATATGTACTTAATTTAATCTACAGTGTTCATTTTACCTCTGAAAAGTAATGCATGCTCAAAAATCTATGGGTCCCAACAGAGATCTATGGGTCCCCAAAATTTAGTGTTATTGAGGTTGAAATTGTAAATCGGCGACAAATATGTAGTATAAATCTATATATTCATTCCGTTTTAATCATCACAGTTTATAGGTAATACAAATCAGTTATCACTTCAAGATTTTTCAGTTCACTACAATATTGTACTTTATACAAAATAATATTGCTGAAATAATTATATTAATCTATATTTTCATTCCGTTTTAATCATCACAGTTAATTGGTAATACAAAGCAGTTATCGCTTCAGATTTTTCCGTTCACAATATTGTACATTATACAAAATACTGAAAATACTGCCATCAACTTAACTATCTTTAGCAGTGAAAGCATGGCCAAGTCTTCTTTTTGATGTCGTATCCGTTCATACTTGCCTCTCTCTTCCTGCAGCAACAGAATTTCCAAAGCTAATTTGTGGTTTTCATTGTCGTTGTGCCGATCCAATGTGCTTTTCTGAAAGTTCGTCTTGCAAAATGATTTATGCAATCCAGTTTTTTTGTCACGCTGGGTACACGCATCACAGAACATGTAGCCTCCATTATCATCCTCCTCATAGCGTAACCAGGATAATAATTTAGTCCATTTGGGCAGAAAAGTCATTTTCTTGCTAGGAGTATTCTTTTATTTTCTTTCGTCGAATCCTTCGCTTCAACGCGCGTGTTTTCCTTGCCTTCGCGATCTTCTGAAGAATTTCTCCGCCGCTTTTTCGTGCCGGATTTATTGCCGTTGTTATCACTTTCTGCATTATGTTTCGACTTATTACCGACACTGAAGAAATTACCAATTTTTTATTGATTTGCACCTAATACCAACTGTTTTTACAGAGGCATACATACAACCACCAAAACAATGACGTCATCTCGAAGAAACGAGATCTCGTTTGCCGAGATCGGCGCGAGACCAAAACAACAATGGCGGATCTGCCTGACGAAATGTTTGGAGTGCGGTAAATCTTTGTTAAAAAAGATAAAGTAATCGGGTATTAATGACAGTTTGGTGTCAAAAAAGTTGCGTCCCGGGGCCGCACGTTGATTTGACACAATGCGTCCCCAGCAAAAATGATACGTCTAGGACGCAGGGACGCGGGCAAACGAGAACACTGAATCTATTATTTTGTTTGACTAACGTTGACTTATGAATTTGTCTCTCCTGACCGAGCACAGTGCCAAATTGATTTTCGACGGGGAAATTGTATTTAATTTTCCTACGAATCGGTATGTTTATCATTGTGCCCATTTTCTCGGGTTTATTTTCATGTTACTCACGATCAAATCAGTTAATAATTATTCGATTAATCGAGTAATGGTTTCACTGGTCGGTGACTAGTCGGCTATTCAAAGTCGGAAGTTGCAGCGCTAGTGGAAACATCCACATTGACTCCTCCTCTGACTCCGCCCCTGCGGGCTTCACTATACCCCTTCTACTCCTCCGTACCTTTCCCTACATCCTCTTGTATGTTGCTCAGTGCCTCGGTAGAGGACGAGGCAATCAGATGCGTGTGCTTTGCCTCTAATGCTGGAGAGTCAGCAGTTTTGGCCAGGGTACGAGGACTGGAACTATTGTTGCATGTCAACAGGTGCCCCGGTTGCAGCGTTGAGGACACACAATGGATTTAGGCAAACTTTTCAGGGTGAGTGAGAAACGGTTGCCGAGGAGAAAGAAGACCTCGGTAGATATTTTACATTTGTCTCACAATAGTTTGGAGCGGAAGGTTTGACCGGTACCGCCTTAACGCCTCGCTGCAGCAAACAGCTGTTACATCTCCTCCCAGAAATAAACTGAAGCGCGCTACGGCGTGATCCTGGAGCTCTGAAGCGGCTGATGAGGATGTGCAACGTCGGGATGACCCGCCGCTATTCGATAGATGAATTTTTTCACCTCCAAGAGACAGACGGGGAAGCACAAAATCAGCGAGAAGGATCAGGGGAGGGGACCGACGAGCCGGCGAGAGAAGGTGTGAAGCTGACGCTTCCAAAGAAAATCAACTTGGAGCTAGACCTGTCAGGCGTAAGTAGAAAATTCGACTTAAAGTGGATATAATGACATGAAATTTACAAAATTCTCACAACTGCCCTGGAATTCAATTCCGAATTTCAATGCTCTGCAATATTACCGTATTTTCAGGACTGTGTGGTGCCAAATTGGCCAGAAACCTAAAAATGCGCCTTATAACCCGATGTGCATTGTATACCCCATAGAATACAGTGGATAAGATCGGATATGCACATAGTATTTATAGGTGTACGTTACAAGTCACACGAGGTTTTATGGTTTACTACCGTATTTGAGCAATGATCGATCACAACGCAGTTTGCCAAATATCGTCTGCAACAGGATTCGAACCCAGGTTGTGACAGTGAGTGTGCCGACCCTTTCCTGGAAGACCATTAGGCTAGGGATAACATATAAAAATCCATTGTAGTTTATCTCATTATCACTCGAATTTTTGCTCACAGTGCCAGAAAAAAAAACGATTTTCATAGTGTGTTTCGTCTTGCATACTGATGTTAAACTCAGTTTGGCTCTGGGGCCAGATCCAGACATTCTGTTCTCAGGCAGGCAGGATCAGTAAAGAATGTAAACTTAACATCTTTAGCTTGCCGTAGTTTTTCAGTATTGTGCTTAATCTTTCAGCATACTTTAGAAGCCTACCTTACATATTATAAATACTGATTGCAAGGTTTTTTTTCTAAGAATAACACATCTATAAAGAAACAAAAGCGAAAAAATTATTTTGACGTTTTAGCATTTAAGAGTTTGATTTTAAAAGTTGAGTGAACACATATTTATTCCTGCACAAACTCCCCATGCTATACAAACTGAAGTGAGAGCTATGAAAAAAATATTTGCCCTTATTGTCGTACTGGTTTGAAGGAGATAAAAAAGAACATTTAGCAGTGCCTGGGAAATAAGACCAAATTTGGGGATTGTACACCTTTTTAATGGCCAAATATAAGACCTTTTTTAGGACTTTCACAGCCAATTAGCAGTTTTCTCTAGTCCTATTAAAATATCTATTATATCTGTAACATCCCATAAAAAAATCTTGTAGGAATCGAGTATTTTGCAGAGCCACAAATATTAAGCAATTTACATTTGCATTTTTCAATCTTGCTCGTGCATTCATCAAGACCTTTTATTTTGGAATCTTGACTAAATCCTGAATATATTTGTCTTTGGAGAAATCTCTTCTCATACATGGGTTAGGTAAAAATGACAGGAATATATAGCTTACAATTTCAGTTGCAGAAAGTTCTTCCCATTAAAATTGACCACTGGGAAACGCTACCTTCATTTTTTGCATGGCCCATAATAAATGACCATAATTGATACGGAATCCTTGCATTTATACATATTTCATAGTACCCTAATTAGAAGTAGCATCTACCTGTCTTCTTGGGCGTGACCCTTTACAGTACAATGCTATACAAACCAATGTCGGCTGCTGTTAAACACGAGGGAAAGAGAAATACAAAGACAAGGCAAAGCCACCACAGAGCAGTGTTGGCGTCATTTTTAAGCAGACTGGTTGAGAAACATGGCAAGGATTTCAAGCATTTACAAGCATCCATTATCTGCACCGCTTATCTTCAGTAGGGTCGCGAGGGTGCTGTAGCCCATCCCAGTCATCTTCAGGCAGGGTACACCCTGAACTGGTCGCCAGCCAGTCGCAGGGCACACAGGGACAGACAAGTCACACGCTCATGCACACCTAGGGACAATTTGGACCGGCCAGTTAACCTGACATGCATGTTTTTGGAATATGGGAGGAAACCGGAGTGCCTAGAGTAAACCCACTCAAGCACGGGGAGAACATGCAAACTCCACACAGGAAGGTTCAGTACCATGACCTCAGAGCTGTGCCGCGGACGTGCTAACCACTCAGCCGCCGTGCTGCCCAGCATTTACAAGCACTTTAACCAAAATTCAAGCATTTTCAAGGATTTTAAGCACCTGTCAGAACCCTGTAAATCAGATGAAACGACTAGGCTGGGCCTACCAAAGCTGAGAGTATATCCTCCCCTCAATCGGCCGTGGGACTTTTTGGTTTGGATTTATTTGAAAAATCACAACTTTAGGTAGAAATGACCCGTTTCTTTATCTGACATACTCGGAAATGATTGCAAAACTGGATTAAATCATCCCACAGCCCAGCGGGCTGTATGTCTGACATACTAGGGTTAAACAGTCTCTCCACTTCTTCAGCTGTGAATCAATAACGTTATAAGGACAGAAACAGAAAATAGAAAGCCTTTCAACAAAATACTATTCCACCTCTTCTACGCACGTATACATATTAAACCTTATTGACGCACAGGTGAACCTGTCAGAACGCAGAACAAAATGCCGTATGCAAATCAGTGTTTCTGGCACCGTGAGAAAAACTAGTATGAAAATGAGACAAGCTCTAAAGCAGGGGCCATTTGCAGCCCTCGAGGTTATAGTTTGGGGCCCCCCGACATAATATGAAAGCTAAATGTTAGAGCGGTCGGAGCGAGTCTGAAATGGACCTTTTATCTGTTAAACAGCACTCAAAATGTACTCACTAATGCAACCTCTTTTCTTTCATTGAAATAAATCCCACAGGACACCACCAGTCGGCGCTGTTACATCTCCGGTAAAAGTAAATCCCAATGAAAGATAGCTTACGCTAGACCGCACAGACACACAAATTGGATTATGTCACAAAGCACAGTACGACAATTAATTACTGGAAACACTGCACTAATGTTTGAGACCGATGTACTGTGTGTTCGCCCTGCAATATGAATGCCTAGCTCCTTACTGGTAAGACCCACGCAGTGCATACACATGACAGACACAAAATATCAAAATCATTTTTTGCAAACCGATCGCTAAATATTTGAATTGAAATGTAAAATGAGAGGCTGCCGGAGTGTGGAAGGACATAGTCCCTGCTGTTGAACTGAAGCCTAAACAACATTGGATGCATTTTACATGCATCTTTCTGCCATTGAAAACTTGATGCGGCAGAACCTGAGTAAATTGAGTCCGAGACCCCTCCTTTAGAGCTTTCGTATGTCATCTGTGCCACTGGTGGGCAATTGGTAATACGCCGCGACACGAGGGGATTTCTGTTGCAAACAATGTTTTGTATTTTTAAACAGCATCAAGTGGGGTAAAGGTGAATGTTGATTGATTGGCTTTTGGATAAACACTCTGGATTTGGGTCACTGTTGAAATCTGAATAAAAGAAATGAGGTATCTAAAAAAAATAAATGCTCCTTAGCAGAGATAGACAGACCCATAATTACATGGTGGGGACTAAATTAACAGGCTCAATGTAGCCTAATTGAAAGAATGAAAACTTTATTCAAACATCAAAGTAAAAAACAGAACAAAAACAATAACTCAACAACAAAATAACGTGACATAATTGGCTTTTATCTTTTTTACCACCGATCGCCATATATAATTTCAGGGTTGGGAAGGGTTACTTTAACTGGATTACTTTCAATTACCTTTGGATTACTCCAATACCAAATATGTTAATAAAAAACAAAATAAACGAAATATGAATAAAATGACAAAATTTTGTGTAGGCTTGGGGAGTAACGGAATACATGGAACGGCAAAAATGATATTGGCAAGCTGTTTTTGTTTTTTTTTTATTTGGTTTCTGTGGCTTTTGATGTTAGTTTTGCCGGAGATCAAAGAGATCAAAGCCAGGAGAGAAAGCTTACCACGTATTGTGAGTCATCATTTTATTCATATTTAGTTTATTTTATCTTTTATTAGCATATTTGGTATTGGAGTCATCCAAAAGTAATTGAAAGCAATCCAGTTAAAGTAACCCTACCCAACCCTGGTTATAATGCATTCGGGATTAACAGCTTTGATAAACAAAGTAAGAGCTTATGTTGGTCTTGTCCCCTCGAAAATCAAAACACTTCCTGAAAAAAGAAAAAAATCGAAATCAATCTAATAACGCGTTGTCCAAAATATGTATTTCATTCAATGGATATAATTGTTTTACGTTTCATTGACTCTTTCGCTCTTATTACCTTGCCATCTCCCTCTCATTCTGCATCGTGTGTCAATTTAGTCTTCATTTAGTAATCAGAAGAGCCGAGATAACAAATAGGCCCTAAGTGTATAAAGAATGGTTATACACAAATACACATGAGTCTCAACTCCATGCCCCATACAGCACAGTGTGTCACGTGTATGAAAATTATATGACAACAAATCGATAAAATCGATCAAAATCGATGATTAAAAGTGTTAGCAACAAATTACCGACGCTGCCCTACTTACGAACGATCAGTTGTAAGTTGAATTTGTTCGTGAGTTGCTTCAGTGCTATATTTTGTATGTTTAAGGTTTATATAAATATGTTTACGGCTTGTATAAGTAACCTGTATTGTTTTGTATTAAAAAATAAACATTTCAAAAAAATAATATGCTCTATAAAAATAAATTAAGTGAAGTTTAACTTACTTCTGGAAGATGCGCTTCAAGAGATCCTCCTCCGTGGTAAAAAGTGGTCGAAAAAAGGCGTTCCGACCATTTTCTCAACCGCATCAAGCTTTCTTATTCCACTTCCGTTTCAAAAGAAACGACTCGCCTCTTCTTTACACTTTACACCAACCGTATTTAATGGAAGCACGAGATATTAAACAATAAAAATGTCAAAATTCTTTGCGCGCTGGAGACACAGTATAGAATGTTTACTCACGAACTAGGAAGCGGATTTCCTCTTGGGGGTGGATGCTGGGTGAGCTCTTACAGCGCCACAGCGGCGGAAAGAAGCACTACAGTACTGTCCTCTAGTCGGAAAAAGGTGCACCCAATACAAAATCTAACTTAAAGCAATGTCCGGATATTTTTCGACATCCCGTAAAATTATTTCGTATCTACCGTCGACTGGTCGTAAGTAGGGAAGCGTTTGTATACTGCAAATTCCAACCATTTTCAGACAAAAATGAGTATAAGGTGTACAATTTTATTTCAATCTCTTGTTTTTTGTTGAGGATAATAAGGATTTTTCCTTGAGCTAATTTGTAGTCCTTTTACAATTTTTCCCTTCATGCATTTTCCCTGAAATTTACTCTTCTCAAGAATGTTAACATATATTCCATAATTTGAAAAGACCTCATACACGGTAAATTCCATCCAATAAATATATGATTGGTACTGTTCCGTGGGCCGGTGGTTGCTGACCAATGATCACGATAGAACAAACGTTCTCTCAGGGGCCAGACTAGTAGGTTAGAGAGAAAGAGAGAAGGGGAAAGTGAGAGAGAGAAAAAGATAGAAGGGGAAAGTGAGAGAGAGAGATGGGAAAGCGAGAGAGAGAGAGCCAAAAGCGCAAGAGAGAAAGCGAAAAGCGAGAGCGTGAGAAGCAAGAGAAAAGCGTGAGAGAGAGCAAAAAGCAAGAGTGAAAAAACAAAAAGGGAGAGAGGGGAAAGCGAGAGCGAGAGCTGGGAAAGCGAGAAGGAGAGAGAGCAAAACGCAAGAAAGAGAGCAAAAAGCGCAAGAGAGAGAGAGAAAGTGAGAAATTAGAGTGAGAGAGAGAGTGCAAAAAGCGAGAGAGAAAGCGCAAAGCGAGAGAGAGAGAGAGAGACAGTGGAAAGCAAGAGCAACAGAGAGAGAGAGAGAGAGAGAGAGAGAGAGAGGGAGAGAGAGAGAGCAAAAAGTGAGAGCAAGAGAGAGAGAGTGAAAGGTGAGAGAGAGAGCGAGAGAGTAAAGCGAGAGGGAAAAGAGAGAGAGAGAGAGAGAAATACAAGTACAGTGTTTGAGAGAGGCACTTGGCTTAGGCAACATCAAGTGCACATATTTCAACCTGCAGCTCGTTTTTCTCTTGCGCTTCTCTCAGCATTGTCTCACCGGCCGGATTCGATCCCTTAGCAGGCCTGATCCGCCCCGCGGGCTGCCTGTTTGACACCCCTAACCTAAATGATCCAAGTAAGTAAAAATATCCATCGGGGATTTATATTTAAAACAAGTAGGAAAGCAGAGCAAAGCATTTGAAGATGACCACATCTTGACTGTTTTCGTGGGATGGCAGTTGAAGTGTCGATGTTCCAAGCTGCCGTTTTTATCCTCACGCCTACTTCCACTAGCACCGGGGTCGGCAACCCGCGACTCGGGAACCGCATGCGGCTCTTTAGCGGTGCGAAGTGGCTCCCTGGCAATTTTCCATGAATGTTTACAAATTGAATAGGGGAAATATATTCTTCTTTTAATAATGTTTCAGTAACAAAACAAACATGACGTAAACTCACATTTTCCAATGCTTTAAAACTGTAAATAATACATTTCAACTCAGGTTGTTACTTCCTAACGATGAGATGAGAGGAAAGATCAGCTCCTACGCTTGTTTTCCTCTCTCCGGTCTTTCCTGTTAGAGGGGAGAGTAGCACAAGCTCCGCCCCTTTTAAAGCGGCAGCGTTACTGTTCATTTTTGACACGGAAGTCACATTAAACGGGTAAGAGATGCATTCTGTTATAAGCACTTTTTAGTAACAAAGCAGTTGTTTTTAATAAGTGTTTTTATTTTATTTTGAAAGAGAGTTGAGAATGTTTTGTTGCTCAGGCACAGGGGAGAGAGTGAAAGAATTTTACTCAAGCACTGACTTGTTTACACGACATCAATCTTAAACTGCATTAATCCGATTTTGTGTACTTATCCTAAGGCTGCAGTTTTATTTTTCTTCTAAATGCATGCCATGTTTTACTGGACTCTTTTTGTTGTTTTTCAAATCCTCAGAATGAAAATGACATCAAAAAATGATGCATACTGTCATTCATCGGTATTGTAATCGCGTTAAACTTGAAGAGATATTCTACAATAGAAGAGTCAGTGGTGCGCCATTTTCCACAGGATGCGCTGTATTAAACTTAGAATAGCTAATATACATTATAAGCAGTGTTCCCTCTCAGTGCACAAGAAAATCGAGCCAGCGTACAAAAATGAGGGCTCAAAATTACTAATTAAGAAGCGACTTAAGTCAAAGTTACAGTGCATGAAGGTAAAAATAGACGGGTTCCCCTGACCTTGTGTCCTAAATGCGGTATTTTGAAGTCGAGTCGAAGTAGAACGAAGTTGAGTAAAGTTAGTAGAGTTTGTCGAGAACCGGCTTCTTCGGCTCGGCTCACTAAAAGGAACCGGCTCTTTTGGGTCCTAAACGGCTCTTCGGGTTGCTTTTGCTTCTTTAATCCCAACATGACCAAATATGATGTAATATTATGCCCAAAATGACTTAAAGGAAGGGGGGAATAGAACAAAAAAAAAATACCAAAATGAAAAAGTAGTGAAAAGCTGAGAAAAAAGAAGGAAAAATTTAGAAAAAAGCCAGAAAAAAAGAAAAGAAAAAAATGTAGGAAAAAAGTAAATAGAGAACAAAAAGAAAAAAGTAACAGCTCGGAAAAAATAAAACAGTGAGATTTTTTTTTTTAAAGGAATTTTTAAAAAAGTAGAAAAAAACACGGAAAAAAGAAGAAACTGTTTATGTTGCATTCAAATAATTTCCAATTATATCAAGTGAATCGTGTTGCCAACATTGTACTTCCACTAAAAAATGTGATTAAGTACAGTTCTGTTCAAAATAAGCCCCCAAAAATGTTAATATTATGCGACAAAATATATCAGGAAATAAAAAGAAATGGATATCTTGTGAAAGAATTGTAAGAACAAACGACGTTTGTAGGCCGTACAACCTTTGCAATCGTACATGAGTCAATTCATTCATAAGAGAAAAATAATTTTGCATTGCCGGAAACTCATCAAAATGTAACTTGATGTCAAGTTTTGGACATGTTTGATAATGAATTATCTTGCCACACTTGGGATTATGGTTGCTCACTGTTGTTTCAAGCGTTGCTCACCGACTGTGTGTGAACGCTCAGAGCCGTGAAAAATTAGAGGGAACACTGCTTATAAGGCTTATATTTATTCGCTGCCCTGGGCAATTTTGCTTTTTGCTGGTCCAATATGACTCTTTCAACATTTCGGGTCGCCGACCCCAGCACTGGCTTCACAATGCAGAGCAAATGTGGATAAGGTGACTGTTCTGATTGGGCGTTACAGCAACATCAAATGAATCATCCAGAACACCGGAACATGGGAATTAAGACATGATTGCAGCTATTCATATCAATCAGGAAAAGCACAAGGTAAAATAAACCACCAATGTGCTAATGCTATTTCCTATTGTCTGATTATGATTGAGCCTTCATAGGTGTCCATTAGAGGCCTCTGTAAACTACGGCTGCGGGGGAGTAGGATTGATCCCCGCGCTGATGTGTCTAGCTAATTACCGCCTTATGATGTAAATAACTAACTCCAGTCAATGCACTCACTCATATACGCCAAATACGAGATGACAACGTGTGCGAGTTCCATGGCAACGGGGCAATCAACCCCAAGTAATGATCAGAAATCGGAGGGGGTATAATGCCTCTGGGTAAACAAACCATTGAAGGCACTCACGACACTTATCCACAGAGAATGTGTTTTACTTCATAGGTATTCCCAAGCAGATTTTTTGCTTCAATTTGCCAGTTTTCCTCTCCGCAATTATGCAAATATGTTGAAACATTTACTCTTAAAGTGGACCCATCTGTCTTGTTTGCTGCTGAGCTGTGACATTATCGAGGTAACACAACACTTTCAAAATGGCGAGTTCGATTAACACAATATGTGAGGTCAGCTCCGGAACAGACGGCGATTGTATTGAACAGCGATTTTATACCCCTCATTTCTGCTTGGGGGTTGGCAGTTGTGGCTTTTCATTGGTGTTTTTAGCTACGTGTGTCGCTGTTGATATAATTTTGTCTGGCTAGCACCCCGCTAGCGTCGGAGCTGCCGAGGGCTTTCCTGTTTTGTTTGCTTCCGGTTAGCCCTCGTTGGCTGCCCACCTTGTGTTGTTTGGCCGGATAGCCGGGCATTAGATCTGGTTTTGCAGAGTCCCTTGGTTTATTACCGGCCGTAGCCATTGCCGCTTTTTGTTGTCGGCTCTGTTTAGCCTTGCAGCTCACTGCGTGTTTTTTGTTGGACCAGTCTCGCGTTTTAGAACCCGTTAGCTCTACATGTGTTATTTTTTTCCCGTTTAGCCCTTTATGACTACTCGCTCTTTGTTGTACCATTACTGCAGCCACCTGCGACACAAAAACTACCAAAACTTAAAAACCTTCAAAACCTTTTTGACTACTTAACACATAAAACAATATGGTGACTGACTTTGTTCGGGTTCTGGTGTTCCTCTAAAAACCTCAAGGCTCAGGATGACAAAGACAAGACATGCTGTTTGCAATACCTCGGAAAATAATTGGAATATACAGATGAAATATATATAGATTTCATCCAAAAACCATGAACTATTTCCTCACATCTTGCCTGTTTAAGAGTTTGAGAATACCTTCAACAATCGTGGCAGAGCCTAACGTTCCTGTAGTTCAGGGGCGGCAACCTATAACACGAGGGATTAACCAGTGGCACGCGAGCGAACGGCAAAATAATATTTTTTTTTATGTATCGTAAATTCCGGACTATAAGCCGCTACTTTTTTCCCAAACCTTCAACCCTGCGGCTTATTCAGTGATGCGGCCAATTTATGTAATCTTTCTAACAGCCGCCAGCGGTGCTCGAGTACAAAGGGTAAGATTTAGACCGCTGGAATATATGCGCCGAGGAAGACTGCAACTTCTTAGCTTGTGCAAAAATTAAATTAGCTTAGACATATCCTCATCATGCTAATTGCAAAAAGAAAGGCACATGATGTAGCTTTCAAGCTAAAAGCTAACGAGCAGTCCGATAAAGAAGGAAACAGAACTACTTCACATAAACTTGACTTTGCGAGCGTGTTGCTTGCGTGTTTTTGAATAAGGGAGTGTGGGACGACGTCTGTGTGACATAAGTCTCTTTCCCATATCGGGGAAGACGACTTTGATGACGTCAGTTATAAGGAGGAAGGTGAGGACGGTTTACCGTGATCACTACAAGTATGCTATGTTTTTTTAACAGAGCCGTTTACTGTTTAGCGAGCTGACACTTATTCTGATATGTTTTGCAAATTAAAAAAGAGAGAGGGAGCAAACGCGGGCTGACGGGAAGTGGGGTAAAGGTGTGTGAGACCTGTTGTCGCGGCGGACAATAGTGGATATATATTTTTCCCTTCCTTACCTTTGGAAATATAGACTTTTTTTCCTTGGATCAGTTTCAACGGGTACCCGGACTCTGCAGGTCTGCATCAAACTTTAAGTACCGTATCATTTTCAGTTTATTCTGCCGGCTGTGGTTTTTAGACTGTGTATTTTATATTCAGTTACATTCGCAGGACTCAAAGCTGGGTTTGGGCTAATTTTGTGATTGTGTTACATGTTTCAATGTGGGCGCATGCGGCTTATGTACAGGTGCGGCTTGTGTAAGTACAAAAGCGTTTTTCCTCTTGGAATGTGGTGGGTGCGGCTTATAATCAGGTGCGCTCTATAGTCCGGATTTTACGGTATTTATCGTTTTTATGCGCATTTACCTGAAATTTAGACATTTTCACTGGTTATTTAGAAGCCTTACTTGAAAAGCGCTATATAAATGCAGACCATTTACCATTTACTATTTATGTTAGCGCTCCTCCGTGTGTCAGCGCGTGTTTGCGCGGCGCCTCGCCTTAACCCAGTCTTAACCCAGCCAACAAAACACACGCGCGCGATAAATGAACAAATCATGACGGCTCCTCGAGCGAAAACATCTCGTTCTTTTCAGCCAGCGTGGACAGATGCTTTGTGCATTATGCCTCGAGAGCGTTGTACCTCGTGCATCAAGTGTTAAACATCTTTACGAGACGAAACATGAGCATGAATTCAAGGCGGAGACATTGATATCATTGATCAATGACCATATTACTTGTTTTCTGATTGTAGTTTATAGTTGACGAAGAATGGTTGATTCTGGTTAATTCTTGTGGTAGAAAGTTGAAGTCAGAATGGCTACAGGCCTTTCCACATGTTGTTCACATTCATATTTTAGTTACCGTAAATTCCAGACTATAGAGCGCACCCGATTATAAGCCGCACCCACCACATTTTACGAGGATAACCGCTTTTGTACTTACACAAGCCGCACCTGTATATAAGCCGCATGCGCCCACACTAAAATATGTAACACAATCACAAAAGTAACCCAAACCCGACTTTAAGTTCCGTGATTGTAACTGAATATGTAGTACACAGTCCAAAAACCACAGCCGGCAAAATGAACGGAAAATGATACCGGTACTTCACGTTTGATGCAGACCTGCAGAGTCCCGTTGAAAGTAATCCAAGGAAAAAAGTGTATATTTCCAAAGGTAAGGGTGGGAAAAATATATATCCACTATTGACGGCCGCGTCCACAAACACGTCTCACCTTTACTCCACTTCCCGTCAGCCCGCGTTTGCCCCGCCCCTTCTTTCTCATTTGCTCGTGCAAAACATATCAGAATAAGTTTCTAAAATAATACATTACAAAAATATACAGTTGCAAATACATATTATACATGATTAAACATATTTACAAAGAAAGACGGTACACCGAGAGAGTTTTCAAAGCTTTAATAATAATAATGTAACTTTCATCCCAAACCGTGACTGTGACAAGTAGCAACACGCTACTAGCAACACGCTCGCAAAGCAGTAAACGGGTCTGTTAAAAAAATATACCGTATTTGTAAAAATCCCGGCAAACCATCTTCATCTTTCTCTTTGTAACTGACGCCATCAAAGTCATCTTCCTCAGTATCAGAAAGAAACGTTTTTATATAGACGTCATCCCACGCTCCCTTATTCCTAAACACGCTACCGTCTGTTAGAAAAATTACATAAATTGGCCGCATCACTGAATAAGCCGCAGGGTTGAACGCTTGGGAAAAAAGTAGTGGCTTATAGTCCGGAATTTACGGTAATTGATGAACAAGAATAGTGGAAGATAAATAGGTCAGTTATAACAGTGTTTTTCAACCAGTGTGCCGGGGCACAATAGTGTGCCGTGAGACCTTGTCTAGTGTGCCGCTGGAATTTTATTTTTCCCCAAAAATCAGGCCATTATTCAGTATTTTTGCACTCTTCAGACGAGGAACTGTAATACTCATCCATATCAGTAGGTGGCAGTAGATTTTTATATACTTTTTGTGTGCTAATTATCCGCTCTTGAGGTAGCACAATACATTTAATAACTTAATTTGTTTAACAAAGCGGTTTAAGATTGCACTGTAAAAAATAAAAACATAAAGCACATCATTCTTTTTTATTTTAAGTATTATTTTCTTCTTTTTATATAGTAATTATCTGCTTATGAGGTAGTACAGTAAAATATTTGACTTAACTTCATTTTCGACGGAACTTTTTTATAAATAAAAGTGTACCTTGGTTCAAAAAGGCTAAAGTTATACGGGGCGGCAGTGGCTCAGGAGGTAGAGCGCTCGTCTTGGGATCAAGAGGTCTCAGTTCGTATCCCGGCTCCTCCGTGTTACATGTCAAAGTGTCCTTGAGTAAGACACTGAACCCCTAATACCGCTAATAAGCAGGTTAGCGCCTTACATGGCTGCACGGCCGCTATTGGGAAATGTGAAGTACAATGTAAAGCGCTTTGGGAAGTCTCGTCTTGAAAAGCGCTATATAAATGCATATCATTTCATTTCATTTCATTTCATACGATTAAAATGTCTATCCATGTTGTATATTTGTACTAGTGTAAAATGGCAGCTCTGTTGGATATTAAAAAAATGTTGTGGGAGTCATTAATCTTGGTGTGGCACACTGATTTACAAGGAAATTTGAGAGTGGCACTCTGCACCGAAAAAGTTGCTGACCCCTGCTCTAGTTCATTTCTTAAGACAATAGCAACATTTCTGCAAAAAAATCTATAAGGCATTGAAATACTTCAATTCGCAGTATCGTCATGGTTGTTTTGTTGATAATAGCTGCGACCTCGGGGAAGGGAAGCAAAAGATTTACATTGTTCCTTTGTGTGTCGCATCGCTCCGAGCTGATGAAAGCCTACTGAATCACGGCGAAACGATAAAAAGCGTGTTGTTTTTGCAGAAGTACCTGGTGTTCAGTATTTGTCATTCGTGAGGCGACAAAAAAAAATCCATGCAGTCGAAAAACATAACCCTCAGAGAGAGGTGGCGGAGGAGTTTCTAAATTAATTCTTACCAAAAGCTGCAATAAGTGGCTATAAAAAGGGTGATTATAGAACTTTTTAGACAAACATCACGAGTGAAAAAAAGCAAATTCTTTGCGACGACAGCTATCCAAAGAAAACACGAGAATAAAGTAGGTCTACAATCACAACGACATCCACAGACACATTGTCGTGTTGAAAGACCCAGCCACGACCCATCTTCAATGCTCTGACTGAGGGAAGGAGGTTGTTCCCTAAAATCTCACAATACACGGCCCCAGTCATCCTTTCTCTAATGCAGTGCACTCTTCCTGTCCTATGTGCAGAAAAACACCCCCAAAGCATGATGCTACCACCCCCATGCTTCAATTTAGGGATGGTGTTCTTTGGATTGTACTCTTCATTCTTCTTCCTCCAAACACACTTAGTGGAATTATGACCAAAAAGTTCTATTTTGGTCTCATCTGACCACAAAACTTTCTCCCATGACTCCTTTGTATTATCCAAATGGTCATATGCAAACTTAAGATGGGCCTTGACATATGCTGGTTTAAACAGGGGAAGCTTTCGTGACATGCATGACTTTGGAAACGGTGGTCCCAGCTCTTTTGTGGTCATTGACCAACTCCTGTCGTGTAGTTTTGGGCTGATCCCTCACCTTTCTTAGAATCATCGAGACCCCACGAGGTGATATCTTGCATGGGGCTCCACTCCGATTGAGATTGACTGTCCTGTTTAGCTTCTTCCATTTTCTAATGATTGCTCCAACAGTGGACCTTTTTTCACTAAGCTGCTCAGCAATTGCTCCGTAGCCCTTTCCAGCCTTGTGGAGGTGTACAACTTTGTCTCTGGTGTCTTTGGACAGCTTTTTAGTCTTCGCCATGTTACAAGTTCAAGTCTAAATGATTGTATGGGGTGGACAGTTGTCTTTAATGAAATGAAATGATCTAATATAGCGCTTTTCAAGTCAAGACTTCCCAAAGAACTTTACCGTGAGCTTCATATTTCCCAATAGCGGCCGTGCAGCCATGTAAGGCGCTAACCTGCTTATTGGGGATATTAGGGGTTCAGTGTCTTACCCAAGGACACTTCGACATGCCGGGAATCGAACCTGCAATCTCTTGATCCCAAGACGAGCTCTCTACCTCCTGAGCCACTGCCGCCCCATGCAGCTAACCACCTCAAACAGGTGCATCTGATTCAGGATGATACATGGACTAACACAGTCTAACAGGTCTTTCAGGGTCAGAACTCTAGATAATACATAGGTGTTCAAATACTTATTTGTGGTTACACAAATAAATCGTTCAAAAAAATCGTGCATTGTGATTTCTGGATTTTTCTTTTTAGTTTATCTCTCTCACAGTGGACATGCATCTACGATGAAAATTTCAGACCCCTCCATGATTTCTAAGTGGCAGAAAAAGCAGAATAGCAGGGTGTTCATATACTTATTTGTTTCACTGTATCCAAGGTAATTTAAATCTTTAATAGCAATGTTTGCAAAAAGATTGCTTTGAGCTGAATACCTGAGTCAAAAATACCAAGGAAGCTAGTGGGCTTGGCAACATGGACTTTCTGCTTCGTGGAAGAAAAAAAAACCTACATCTTACGTCCATTTCTACAACTTCAATGTCAGAACCAATGGTTCATTTGTGTGGCATACAGTATTATTGCCAAGCAACAAAGGGATTCCTGATTTCAGTGCTACCTTAATTGGTTTGAAAAACAATGCCACCCACGTACAATTAAGTCTACTCCAGAGAGCATCGGCCTCTTGTTCTGCAGCATGACTAATCTGACAATGCCGGAATTTAAAAAAAGTCAAGAGATGCTGAGCCGCGCCAGTTGCCCTTCAGCAGAAAACGAGTTTGAAGCTTTTATAACATATTCCAAACTATGAAAGTGGCGCAAGAGAAAAATAAAAATGCACAAACCCGGCTCCACGTTGTTAGCGTTGCTGTGTTCATTCGTCTATAACGCACATTTTTGAGCGCATAATACACGAGGTTTTACAGTTTTACTACCATACTTGAGCAATGATTGATCAGTGGGAAAAATATCTCTGACCACAATCGCAAAGCATTGGATGATATAGGAATCAAACTCAAGTCTAGAGGGGGTTGAAAGCGTGGATCCTAACCACTTGACCTCCAGCGATACAGTTGACATACAAAAACGTTTAGTCACGGTACCAGAAATGAATGTTAGAACGGAGTCAACCTAACTCCGTGCTTCCGGACTTTCCCGAGCGTTATAAGGTCGTGCATTTGCAAATCATTTTCCAAAGTAGACAAGAGAAAATGGATAAATGGTTAGGAATCAAGACTCAACCTCAGCCCCAGAAGAAATATTCAAAAGTGGCTAACAACATTCATGACGCTACAAAACGTAAATGTACATTAAAAGCATCGTGGAAAGAGGAGTTCACGTGGCTTGTAGCAGACGAGGCAACGCAAACTTTGCATGAATTAAGATGACTAAATACAGGTACATACTGATGGCAGATGGAAAACGGCAATGTCATACACATGCAAGTAGATTTATAACAAACTTAATATTAAAGTATTGTACTGTTATATATTCTGATTAGCAATCCTTAATACTTTGCATCAATGGTTTTTGTGCGATTACCGTAAATTCCGGACTATAAGCCGCTACTTTTTTTCCCAAACGTTCAGCCCTGCGGCTTATTCAGTGAAGCGGCCAATTTATGTCATTTTTCTAACGGCCACCAGCGGCACTCGAGTACAAAAAGGTAAGATTTAGACGGGTGGAATTGTGCGCCGAGGTAGACTGCATCCTCTTAGTTTATGTTGGAATTGTCCGTATGACAGGACAGAGGTTCGTTCAGATTATGAGGAAGACGCCCTTGATGGCGACAGTTATGAGGAGAAAGACGAGGACGGTTTACCGTGAATTTCGCAATTGCGGTACGGCTTTTTTTAACAGCTACGCTTTGTGTGTAGCGAGCGTGTTAGGTGTAGCGTGGTGGTACCTTTCACAGACACGGTTTGGGATGCAAGTTATATTATTATTATTAAAGCTTTGAAAACTCTCTCGGTGTACCATCTTTCTTTGTAAATATGTGTAACCATGTATAATATGTATTTGCAACTGTATATTTTTGTAATGTATTTATTTTAGAAACTTATTCTGACATGTTTTGCACGAGCAAATGAGAAAGAAGGGGCGGAGCAAACGCGGGCTGACGGGAAGTGGGGTAAAGCCGAGTTAAATCTCTTTGTTGTTGCAGCGGACAATAGTGGATATATATTTTCCCACCCATAACTTTGGAAATATACATTTTTTTTGTTGGATTACTTTCAATGGGACCTGGACTTTAAAGGTTTGCATTAAATTCTAACTACCGGTATAATTTTCCGTTCATGTTGCCAATTGTGGTGGATGGAATGTGTAGTATATTTGCAGTTACAATCGCGGCACCTAAAGTCAGGTTTGGGATAAACTTGTGACTGTGTTACATGTTTAAATGTTGACGCATGCGGCTTATATACAGGTGCGGCTTGTGTAAGGACAAAACCAGTAATGTCCGCAAAATGTGGTGCGTGCGGCTTATAATCAGGTGCGCTCTATAGTCCGGATTTTACGGTAGTCGTCTTATTGTGTTTTAAGTTGTGAAAAATGGGGCAGGCAACTTTCTGGCTGGGCAGGGAACTGAACCAATACCAATACTTTTTGCTTGGAAATGTCATGATCAATGAATACTTCAACTCCTACTCCCTTGAGTTAGTTCATAATTATGATGAACACAGCAAGATTTCAAGCACTACAAATGTTTCTGTTTTTAATTAAATAACTACTGCGATGCAAACTTTAAAGGGAAAGTTTGTGTTATTTAGTACTTCCTAGTAGTATACAAAACAATATTGGCTCAAATAATAAGCAAAATGACATGAACTGTCATATGAACATGCATTTATTTAAATACTAGTAGGATTAGAAATTTAACATTCGACATGACCCTCACCTAGATGGAGATGACAACATTATCGGCCATTTTCAACAAAAAAATACCGTAAATTCCGGACTATAGAGCGCACCTGATTATAAGCCGCACCCACCACATTTTGGGAGGAAAACCGATTTTGTACATACACAAGCCGCACCTGTATATTAGCCGCATGCGCCCACATTGATAATACAAACACGAAATTAACCCATACCCGATACGGTCCAAAAAACACAGCCGGCAAAATGAACGGAAAATGATACCGGTACTTAACATTTAATGCAGACCTGCAGAGTCCAGGTGCCCGTTGAAAGTAATCCAAGAAAAAAAGTGTATATTTCCAAAGGTAAGGGTGGGAAAAATATATATCCACAATGTTCAGCCGCGTCCACAAACACGTCTCACCTTTACTCCACTTCCCGTCAGCCCGTGTTTGCCCCGCCCCTTTTTTCTCATTTGCTCGTACAGAACATACCAGAATAAGTTTCTAAAATAAATACATTACAAAAATATACAGTTGCAAATACATATTATACATGGTTACAAATATTTACAAAGAAAGACGGTACACCG
This sequence comes from Urocampus carinirostris, assembly GCF_059441175.1. Classification (NCBI taxonomy): domain Eukaryota; kingdom Metazoa; phylum Chordata; class Actinopteri; order Syngnathiformes; family Syngnathidae; genus Urocampus; species Urocampus carinirostris. The sequence goes on from NC_142368.1 coordinate 17,162,767, forward strand.
AGAGAGTTTTCAAAGC